>NW_027070328.1:71505-89191 GCF_002906115.3 Quercus suber
GCAGCGGAAAATAAATAACACAAGATATGATCACCCAGGAAACCACCGGTAAAAACCTGGGGAGGATTTGACCCACCGATCCTCAAGGCTAACCTGAATTCACTATGAAAGAATTGAAGTTCGTACAAAAGGACTACAAGCTCCCCGCTCGAACTTCCTAATGCTACCCACCAGTAAAACTTCCTGACACGACCACGCGCAGGCTCCGATCCACGGACTACTTCTTTCTTGAATTCTTCAATCAGCTACAAGCTCCCCGCTTGCTTTTCTTTTAATCTCCAATGATAGCAACCTTGTTGATCATCAAGATGTTGAAATAATCTCTACCTTAAAAACCCTAAGTTTATGTGAAGGAAAGCTCCTCAAGGATCTCACAAGAGATTCACATAAACCGCAAATATGAGCAACAAAGACTTAGAGAGGTTGGGTACAAAACCCTAAAAATAAAAGGAGGCACAAGAGGCACTCTAATCTCTCTCTCAGAAGTCCCAAAAACGTTCTAGGGTTTCCTAATATAAGAAGTGTTTTACTTGAACCCCAAGACGTTTAAATAGAGTTTGGGCTGAACTGAACTCTGCAGAAAAATAAATCTGTACGTGGTTCGATCGATCGAGTCTAATTTTCGATCGATCGAGCCTTATAGATTTAGTCCAATAAATCTGCACTCACTCGATTCCAGTTTTACAAATAAACATACTTTGAGCAAGCCTAAACAAGACTAAACAACCTGTTTGATCATGGTTTGCCAACAATACAAATTAGAGTTCTAAATACATAAATTCCTAAATCTTTAGAACCTAAACAGTAACTGATCAACTTTTGAAACATAGTTAATTAAAAAAGTATTTGATCATTTGCTTTTATTGCTTTTCAATATAGCCCAAGTACCCATCAGATCCTCTTTAATGGAAACCCAATAGTAACTGTTAACAAAAGCCAAAGTTTATTGACCTCAGTTTTTAATCTTAAAAAAAAAAAAAAAAAAAAAAAAAAAAAAATCAAGCTGTTGGAAGAAGACATCCATTGCAAAGGCTGGCCAACAGAGGCGTTGGTTAATTGTAATATAAAAGCGTCTTAAAACAACTACACATGTACTAATATTACCTTTATTTATTCTTTTTTAATTTTTATTATATTTTATGGAGAGTATTACTTTTCGGCACTCTATTGTCGAATTCTTATATTTTTAGATGAGCTACTCATGCGGTTGAGTTGGTAATAGTTTGATATCAACAATCACCCAACTGATTTTTTTCAGGTTGTGGACTGAACTCTGAATTGAAGCCAACACTGGACTTTTAAGGGTCTATTTGGATATAGCTGAAAACTGAAAGCTGAAAACACTGTAACAAAATAATTTTTAAATGTGTGAATAGGCCGTGAGACCCATTTTTATGAAAAGTTGCTGAAAAGTGAAATATGTGAGTCCAAAACAGTGCACGGATGCATTGTTCACTGTGAAAAGTTAACAAATGCAGGCCGAAACAAAAAAAAAAAAAAAAAAAAAAAAAAAAAACACAGAACAAAAACGCAAACGTGACAATAATTTGAATCCAAATGGGTACTAAGTGAATGGTTAGTTTGGTGGCTTGGCAACATTAACACTTGCAAGAGAAAGACTAATAGAAGTGAATTTCTCCAATTCTAAGTTCATGGTCTAAAAGATGTTCATATAGGTCCTCAAGAGTTAGAGGATCAACTCTTTTGTTGACTGAAGTCTCAAATGAGTCAATGTCCGAACTCTGCCAAGCTAAGAGTGAATTTGAATAATTTGAGCCTTGGATTAAAGGTGGACATGCATTAGGGCTAGCCAAACATCTCGAGAAGCTACACATTTTTTAATTTATGATCTAAGTGTCCCACATGACTTAAGTGCAAACTTAAGCATGTGTATATAAGCTCTTAGACACATTTTCCTTGCAGGTCAGTTAATTTTTTTTTTTTGGATGAGTTCTATCCATAATTTTGTATTATTTGGTATATAGTAGACTGTCCATAAATCAATAGAACTCACCATTTTGACATTAAATCAACACGAATAGGCCTGTTTAATCCTTAATAAACCCGTGTTTGGCTCTAGATTAGAATTCACTAATTTGACATCAACTTGGGTCAATATGTTTGGGGTTACTAACAGTTTCTTTTTTCTTTTCTTCATCTTCCTCATCTCTTCACATTCTCTCTAACTCCTCAACTTCCATCTTTTCTCTACAAAACCCTACCTTTCCCTAATTTCCTCACAAACCAAACTCCATGGCACCCAAGTCCAAGAAAAGCTCCTATGTGATTTCCGGCGATGTGTTCAACCTCACTCATTGGAATGGGGCTATGAGGCTGAACCAACCTTCCTAATTGACCCATAGGCCGAATGATCATCTCTCAGAGAATGCACGGACCGGATTGGTGAGTTTTTCAAACTTTTCTCATTTTCTCATTTTGCTTTGATATTCCATTTTAATTTGTTTTTGGACATTTAAATGCTTGGATTTTGTTGTGGGATAGTCTAGATGAAAACATGACACTTTAGGAGGGGTAGAAGCATGTTTAGGATAAGTTTTTATCAAAAAGTGTTTGAAAATGTCGAAGAACACTTCTTTGTCTATGCATACGTGGATATCGGCTTGTGTTTGCATCCATCATGCGTATGCAGACTCTTTTCATGCGTACATGTCCGTGTTCTTCAGTTTACATGGACACATGATCCAACTCGTGTACACATGTGGCAACCCTGCGTACGTAGATGTGGGCCCGCATACACATACTAGCACTCAGAAACCCTATTTTGATTGTTTTAACTTATTTTTCACTTATTTTCTTGCCCAATTGTCAATTTAATGCTTTATTTTCATCCTTATGCATGCCTTGCTAGCTTTCTTAGGTAGAGGTAGCACTAACCGTGTTGCTTCAAGGTATCGGATCATGACCGCAAATACCAAAGGCTACATACGTGCTTCGGGCTTTGAGCCCATCATTCGTTTGTTGCCGAAGACCTCTACTAGTGCCATCTTGGTGTAGTTCTTGGTTGAGAAGTGGTGGGACACTACCTGTTGGTTAAATCTGGTTTTGTATCTCATACAAAACACATAGCGGAAACAATAAACAAAGATCTATTTCATTCATGATTGATAACTTGCATTATGTAAATTTCAGAATTAGCGTACCTTGGTGCGGTGAAATTCAAAACAAAAGATTATAAGTCCTTGGGAACACTTTCAATCTTCACTCCAATTCCACTTTACGCCCAAGAAGTGTGGTCTCTCAATCAATTTCCAAGGGAGAATAATTGAGTGGTTTCACTCGCACATACACACCACTTCACAATGGTGTCTCACCTTTTCTCTAATAAAAATTCTGTATGTCTCTCCCTTTATATATAACTGATTATCTAATTGGGCCGGCCTATTGGGCCTTTCCAATTGGGCTTTAATGTGTGGCTTGGAGTGGGACCAAAAGGACCAATAAGACACTAGCTCCAATGGGCCTTGGGCTTTTCTGTCAACTCTTGACAAGTCCAAAGTTACCATTAATTATATTTAATACCACTATATAAATATAATTGCACTCTAGGCCTTATTAATAAATTATATCCCAAAACTTTATTATACATGCAACCCCTTCATAAAATATTCGTAGTAATTCAAAGTCATAAATATAGACTGTCACTTTGAAGATTACTACGTCTTAATCCTTGAGTACCCGGTTTAATCCTTTTAAGTTATTCATTATATATTTATGAAATCCAATTTCATAAATATATACTTTAGTAATTTCTTACCAAAGTGGTTAGGCCTAACTCTCTGAATAACTAAACCCATTAAACTTATCTCAAGGGAATATTTTAAATCTCTGTTAAGAGACTATGAATTCCATCTTGAGAATATATGTTCCATCAACACGAAATGTGGCTGCCCAACATACTGAGGTTTTGACCGTTACTTTAGATCTCACTCCTGATATATCAAAGCAACCTACACTTCATGATTAGGTCCATTATTCTCTCAGGATTAAGAGTTCATGCAAATATAAGTCGTGAGATTTATTATTCAATTGACAGTCGTTAGGAGAATAATAAATCTCACAGCGGTCCAGTTCAATATGTCTTAACTCTTAAAACATATTAACACATCAACTAGAAGTCTCCACTTCCATGATCAAGACAAATCATCTTAGTTGATATGTTATAGTCTTCGCAGATGAAATGCCCAATTTCACCACCGACTATGAACTAAAATTATGAGTTTACAAAGAACTTGTGACTTATATCTTCTGTGACTAAATCACATAAATCACATACTATGCATCTCATGGACTATATGATAATGTCCAAATATTCTTGTTACCATTATTTCAGATAATAATAAAACAACTTTATTAATCACAACATTAAGTTATACGTAATGTCATACATAGCATCATACAATAGGATTTAAGGGCATTAATCCTAACATAAGGCTGGTCTAAAAAATTCCCAAGACTAGGTTGAAGATCAGTGTAAAAAACTCTATCTTACTAAGATAGAGATGGCTACACAAAAGCAGCTGGTCTAGGAGTTGAAAGCTGATTTGGAGAAAGCCAATGCTATTGCTCGGAAGGCCAACGAAGCTGTGGAGGCCTCGAGGCAAGCGACTTACAACCTCGGGGTAGAAGAAACTGAGATCCAGCTGGCTAAGGAGCTGGCCGAGGTATGCAGGGATTACTGTAAGAAGGTGTGGATGAAGGCCCTTAACCTTACAAGGGTCCCTGATGCCTCGGAGTGGAGGTAGGCTAGGAGTGTTTATTACCCTCCTGACATCCGTGAAGTCCCAGCTGCACTCCCATCTCCCTCTACCCTTGCTCCAAAATCTTCTGAGTAGCCCCTGATTGCTCAGGCCCTTCTTCCCCCCTCCGAGGCATCCAAAGGATCCAGCCAAGCTGGTGATCAAGGCCAGGGGGCTGAGGTGGCCAAGGATAAGGGCAAAGGTAAGGAGGCCAAACCCCCCTCAGAGGCCAAGGATGCTACCAAGGTCAAGGATGCTACGGTCAAGGCAAAGGAGGCCGAGGCCAAGTCCAAAGAGGCTGATACCAAGGCCAAAGACGCTCTTGCCTCTCAGCCAAGCAACAAGGAAGACGCTCCTGCCTCTCAGCCAAGACTTAGTTTTAGGATTTCATCCCTTCTTTCCTTTTTTGTAATTTTTCTTTTGTATTTATTTGTTCTCTTTTGTAATGGCAGTTTGCCGTTGTGTATAACGTACTTTCCTTTTATTCAATGAAAAGAATTCACTTTTTACTTTATGAATCTTTCTTTTTCCCTGTAATATTTATTCTCTAGTTAGTGTAGTTACTGTTTTGCCCTTTGGTGAGACTTAGGACTAATGATGTTGCTAACAGTAGTGAATTGTCTAACAAAAGCTAACAGTAATGCATTGCTGCTAATTCAAATAAATTAAACATGTATAAATAGTAAAGAAAATGATCATGTGTTTGTACTGAGAACTAGGCCACCAACAAGGAAGGCTAATTCTCAGGGAGATGAATAAAACACTTAGTAGAAAAATATCTGAAGGACTAGACATAGCCCTGATTTTGCTCAATACTTAGGCAAATAATCAAGGAAATTAACTTACCCAAGGTAGGTGATCCGAGGAGCCAGGTATAACTAGGGATTCGTTTTAACACTTAGAAAAATAAATAGAGAGTGTTAATTTACCTAAAGCATGTGCTCTGAGGAACCGAGTGTGACTAATGTTCTGTTTAACACTTAGAAAAATAAATAGAGAGCGTTAATTTACCCAAGGCATGTGGTTTGAGGAACCAAGCATGACCAAGATTCTGTTTAACACTTAGAAAAATAAATAGAGAGTGTTAATTTACCCAAGACATGTAGTATGAGGAGCCAGGCATAACCAAAGTTCTATTTAACACTTAGAAAAATAAAATAAAGTATTAATTTACCCAAAGTATATGGTCCGAGGAACCAAGCATGACTAAGGTTCTATTTAACACTTAGAAATATGTCATAAAGGTAAGGTTGAATTTTAATCAACCATCTTATTGGTTTTATTCCATGCGAAATTTGGTTGTAATGTAGCAATTAATAACCCTATATTTAGGTAGGAATCATGTAAGGGTAGTGAGTGAAAGAGTGTGAAGAAATGATCAAGATTGTGCAAGGATGTAGAGACTTGCAACTGGGACTCATGGGTGACTCATGACTAGCAAGCCACCAACTGCAGCACACGAGTGAAGCGTGCAGAGAAGATGAACAGTCACACCAGTTGGAGAACTACAAGACAAAAAGTCTAACTTGGTCCTTTTGTTAGCTCACGACTTGAACTCGTGACTCAATCAAGTCGCGAAGTCAAGCCACCAACCAGCTCTATTTAAAAAAAAAAAACCTAACTTTTCGCATTCCAATCTCACTCTAGTATAAATACCCCTTATACCCACGAAATATAGAAAGCTTCCAGAGAGAATTTTGAGGGAAAAACCCTAGAGAGAAACAAGATTGACTTATCCCCAATCTTCACATAGAGACTCTTCAAATTTCTCTACTCTCTTCCTCTCCATTGTTACATCCTTAAGAGGTTCTTACCCAAATCCTTTTCTGACCATACCCACATCTGTGAGAAGGCTATTTGGTGCTTTGGGAAGCAGTTAGGAAGGGGCCAACGGTTATTGGTTGATGCTATGTGTTATAGTAGAATCCAGTAAGCTAAAGAAGACAAAGGTTCGGTGTAACCTCGTTGGAGCAAGAAGCTTGGAAGGCTTAGGTACACTGGGTAGATTAGGCTTGGAGGGTTTTCTGTTGTTCATGTATCCCAACTTCTTTCTTTAGTGGATTATTGACCGCTAGGAGGGCGACGAAGAGGTTTTACTCTGAAGGCTTCATTTTCCTCTTCAATAACATATCGTTGTGTTGTCCTTGTATTTGCATCTCTTTTTTCTTAATCTTTGCCATTTAATTTTTGCTGTGGATGTCGTTTTATTTGGTTTTGGTTTTTTATCAATTCTGTTGTAAGCTTATGTTCATTTTCCGCACATACATTGTTTGATATTAAGCGTGAATTTGTAATTTGTATATTGGGGGTCTAAAAGTTTATAGTGTTTTACACACTATTTGAACATTCAATTGGTATCAAAGCGGGTACACTCGCTGTGGTTTTATTACTTGAGTGTGATCCTAGACCTCTTGGCTTGTTATGGAAAGTGCTATGGCAAAGGCCAATATGAAGTGGACTAGAGGTGTTTGTGATAATGATTCTATGAGCATGTTTGGAGATTGTCCTAGTAATGAACTTTTAGAGTTGTTTAAGTCAAAGAAACATGCTAGAATTTTTATACACATGCTGAAATCATTAGTTCATAGAAATCATGATGTTTATAATAGCTTGTGTGAGTCGATTTCCTTGGTTGAACAATATAAGAAAAGGAATAGACGATTATGTGATGAACTTGATAGTCTAAAAAGAAAGCTATATTCTTCTATGAATGAAGAAAATCAAGATGTGTCCTGCTTTGATGGTCAAGAATGCCTATCACATGCTTGTCTTTTTGTACACACCATATTGAAAGTGTTTAATTCATGTTTATGGTATCTTGATGGTGGGTGTTCAAGGCATATGACTGGAGATAAGTCTTTACTCAAAACTCTGAAAGAGAAGGAAATGGAACCGTTAAGATTCCAAGGCTGCCCTTGTTGACTGATGTGCTGTACATCAAAGGATTGAAAGTGAATTTGCTGAGCATCACTCAAATATGTGATGAGGACTTCTTAGTCCAATTCTCGAAAAAAAGGTGTCTAACCCTAAATGATGAGGGTCTTTAAGTGTTGAAGGGACTTAGGACCACAGACAATTGCTATGGTATCATTCCCAAACCAAGCATAGCATGTCGAAGTACTCGAGTGAATCGCTTGAAGCTATGGCATCATCGACTTGGGCATGCTAATTACAAGCAAGTAGCTAAAGTATCAAAGCTAGAAGCAATGATTGGTTTGTCAAAGTTTGGGAAAATTGAGAAAAGTGTTTGTGGTCCATGTCAAATGGGAAAACAAACAAAATTAGCTCATCCTAAGGTGAATGTAGTTGCTACTTCAAGACCTTTGGAGTTATTTCATGTGGATCTAATGGGTCCAACAAGAACTGAAAGCATGGGTGGAAAACGCAATATTATGGTGGTAGTTGATGATTTCTCAAGGTACTCTTGGGTGGAATTCCTTAGAGAGAAGTTAGAAGCATGTGATAAAATGGAAAGGTTATACAGGAGGCTAAAGAATGAAAAAGGGGTTCCCATAGTCAAAATCAGAAGCGATCATGGGAAGGAGTTTGAAAATGCTAAATTTGAAGCTTTTTGGTATAGGCACAGCATCAAGAAGGAATTTTCAGCTCCAAAGACTCCATAACAGAATGGGGTAGTTGAAAGAAAGAACCGGGTGATCCAAGAGATGGCAAGAGTCATGTTGCTCAACAAGAACATTCCACAAAAATTTTGGGCTGAAGTTATGAATACATCATGTCACATTGAGAATAGAATTTATTTTTGAGTAGGAACAAAGAAGACGTCATATGAAATTTGGAGAGAAAAGAAACCAAAAATGAAATATTTCAAAATATTTGGAAGTAAGTGTTACATTCTAAATGATAGGGAAAATCCTGGAAAATTTGATACTAAAAGTGATGAAGGGATATTCCTAGGATATTCCACAAATAGTCGAGCATATAGAGTGTACAACAAGCGCACTAAGACGGTGATGGAGTCAATAAATGTGGTCATAGATGACACCATCTTAGGAAAGAACATTGATGATGATGGCAAGAGGCTGAATCTTATGAAGAATGAGGATAATGATGATATGTCTCTAGGTGATGATGCTAAGAAAGAATCACCTGAAAAGGAGTCTACACCTCCTATATCAAGAAGAGACTAGATCAACCCAAGGAGCTTTAAGCCTACTCACACCTCCGGAAGTTCAACCTCCAATCTCTTATGATGAGGAACCTTCAACTTCCAAGAGACCATCGTCAAGAGTAACTCCCAACCACCCACCAAGCAATATCATTGGTGATGTGAATGAAGGACTGTGGTTGAGAAGAGGACCAAGATATAGTGCGAATCATGTCAAGTACAATTGTTATCTGGCTCAATTTGAACCTAAGAAGGTAGAGGAAGCTCTCAAAGATGAGAATCTACATCAATTTGTTAGAAAATTTCTTGTGTGAATGAGCATTGTGGTCACTATTATATAATGATTGTTTGTTTGGTCAAGCCATGGCTTATTACTTATTTCCATTTTGCTTGATCGCATTGTGCTTGCTCTATATGCATTACAAGTTTTCTACATACAATGATCATATTGTGTTGTTACGTTTCAGGAGAGACTTGTTCCTATGGTTCAAGAGCTTCACGGATTCTAGACTTAGGTGTGAGTGAGTTTTGTTCAACTGTTCCCTACTCACATGTTAAGTCTAGAGTCTGTTGTAGGGTTTTGTCACGGAATAGCCAAAGGGGGAGATTATAAGGTTGAATTTAATCAACCATCTTGTTGGCTTTATTCTGTACTAAATTTACTTGTAATTTGGCAATTAGTAACCATGTATTTAGGTGGGAATCATATAAGGGTAGTGAGTGAGAGAGTGTGAAGAAATGCTCAAGATTGTGCAAGGATGCAGAGACTCGTGGTTGGGACTCGCGGGTGACTCATGACTGGCAATCCGCCAATTGCAACACACGAGTGAAGCATGCAGAAAAAATGAACAGTCACGCCAACTGGAGAACTACAGGACAAAAAGTCTAGCTTGGACATTCTATTGGCTCGCAACTTGAACTTGTGACTCAGTCAAGTCGCGGGGCCAAGCCGCCAACCAGCTCTGTTTTTTTTTTTAAAAACCTGACTCTTCGCATTCCAATCTCACCCTAGTATAAATACCATTTATACTCATGAAATGTAGAGAGCTTCCAGAGAGAATTTTGAGAGAGAAACCCTAGAGAAAAACAAGATTGACTTATCACCAATCTTCACTGTTGAAATTTTAAAGTACTCGCAAGTGTACGAACCGTACCGAAGTATAGTTTGACAAGAACGATGTCAAACCCACAGGGACTTAAATGAATGTAGGAAAATTAATTAAACCTTAACCAAATTAATCATAATCTAGTTTAATAAAAATTGGTTGTTTGCAATTAAATAAACTAAACAAATAATTCAACTAAGCAAAGATATAATATAAAGCAGTAAAGAGATGTAAGCAATCTAAAGAAAGGAATTAAGGTTTTGGAATTCGCCTTGTAAGTCATATCAACATATATTTATGATCATTAATTTTTCCCAACTCACTACATGATAATCTAGAAATCAATCTTTCTATCTTGGAAAATATTCTCATTAAAATCCTTATTTTAAAAAATCAAAAGCATGTTCTTCTTCGCTTCTTAAGTATAAAATCAAATCATAAATTTTATCCATTGACAGACAAATCACAAATGATATCCAGTTTTATAATCAAGAATTATTAATCCAAGCATTCAATTAATTAAGATAAATCCTAAATCATGAGAAAAACATGATTGAACTCATATCTAGAATCTCATCTTAGTCAATTGATATGAAACAAGAACAATTTAAATCATTAGAGAACAATTATTGTGAGAAAAATCAAATCACATAAATATTACTAATAATCCTTAACAAGGTTTCATCCTCAACCCTAATTATAAATTTAGCTACTCATAGTAATTGAAATAAAACACAAGAATAAAATACTAAACATTAAACTAGACAATTAAAATAAAACCAACTGTCATGGAAGAAAACCAAAGAAGTAGCCGCATTCTCTATGCATTCAGCCCTCAGCCCTAGCACTGGCCTCCCTAAATTTTGTCCTGAAAAGCCTTTAAATAGTTCAAGGAATCCTATTACAAGTTGAATTCCCATTTGGAGAAAATCCCAGATTTTTAGGCTTTACTTAACCGACGATTTTGGCCCATTTAACTTGAGAATTCGGACTTTTAGTAAATTACAAAGTTGTAGCCCTTTAAGTTAACTTTCTAGCCCAACTTGAATCATCTCGATTCGACATTGCGCCAAAATTTATACCGAAAATACTAACTGATGTGCAGACTGGAATCCTAATCCGAATTGGACTTGGATTTGGTGCAATTTTCCTTTGATTCCTTACTCCAATTGGACTTAAATTTAATTGGGCTGGTCTTCTCTTTAATTCATGTCTAGCTGGATGTAAGTTGGCTTGATTCAATTGGCTTAGCCCTACTTTGCATGTAAAGCCCTTGTTACCTGCAACACAAAGATATTATATAATCAGCCACAAAATAACATAAAAGTAAGGCTAAATATGTAGATATGTGAGTACTTTATTGTATATATTTCATGCACATCATTCACATAAAGACTTCAAATTCCTCTACTCTCTTCCTCTCCATTGTTACATCCTTGAGACGTTCTTACCTAAATCCTTTTCTCACCATACCCACATCTGTGAAAAGGCTATTTAGTGTTTTGGGAAGTAGTTAGGAAGGGACCAATGGTTATTGGTTGTTGCTATGGGCTATAGTAGAATCCGGTAAGCTAAAGAAGACAAAGGTTCGGCACAACCTCATTAGAGCAAGAAGCTTGGAGGACTTAGGTACATTGGATAGATTAGGCTTGGAGGGTCTTCTATTGTTCATGTATCCCAACTTCATTCTTTAGTGGATTATTGACCGCTTGGAGAATAGCGGAGAGATTTTACACCAAGAGCTTCGGTTTTCTCTTCGATAACACATCGTTGTGTTGTCCTTGTATTTGCATCTCTCTTCCCTTAATCTTTGCTATTTAATTTCTGATGTGGATGTGGTTTTATTTGGTATAGATTGTTTATCAATTCTGTTATAAGCTTATATTTATTTTCCGCACATACATTGTTTGATATTAAGTATGAATTGGTAATTTGTATATTAGGGGTCTAAACGTTCATAGTGTTTTACACACTATTTGAACATTAATAAAATATTAATTTACCCAAAGCATGTGGTCTAAAGAACCAGACATGACTAAGATTCTATTTAACACTTAGAAAGATATCATAAAGTATTAATTTACCCAAAAGATGTGGTCCAAGGAACCAGGCATGACTAAAGTTCTGTTTAATACTTAGAAAGATGTCAGAATGTATTAATTTACCCAAAGCATGTGGTCCGAGGAATCAAGCATGACTAAGGTTTTGTTTAACACTTAGAAAGATGTCATAAAGCATTGATTTACCCAAAGCATGTGGTCTGAGGAACTAGATATGACTAAGATTCCGTTTAATACTTGGAAAGATGTCAAAAAGTATTAATTTACCCAAAGCATGTGGTCCGAGGAACCAGTTCTGTTTAACACTTAGAAAGATGTCATAAAGCATTAATTTACCTAAAGCATGTGGTCCGAGGAACCAGACAAGAATAAGGTTCTATTTAACACATAGAAAGATGTCAGAAAGTATTAATTTACCCAAAGCATGTTGTCTAAGGAACCAGGCATGATTAAGGTTTTGTTTAACACTTAGAAAGAATGATTGAAAATATTAATTTACCCAAGGTATATGGTCCAAGGACTATATCACTTTTATTTTTAGCTTTTCTTATTCCCATAATCTTACTATAAATTTAAAATTCTCCCTCTTATTCTATGCATAGTTTTCATACACAAAAAAAATGTTATTTTTCTAAATTTCTCTCTCTCTCTCAAAATTTGTTTTTCATTCTTTGCTGGATTTTTTTTTTTTTTTCATCTCTACTTTGTTGATGAATTTTTTATTATTATTTGGAACTCTACTTTTGATTGATGTGATTATNGCTACACCGTTAGTTGAAAGGGCTGTTGATTAACCTTCTCTTTTTGACACCGACATTTCTAAATGGTTTGCTCACAAAGATTGGAATTACCTTCTCTCGGACCTTGATGAAGCATATGAGAGTTTGGTAAAAGAGTTTTATGCCAATGCAATTGTTGAAGGTGAAGAACTCAAGTGTTGGGTTAGAAGAAAAAGTTTCTCAGTCTCTCCCGCATATCTGGCTGAGATCCTTCACATCAACCAGCTGATGCTTAAAAACTCACCAGTTTATGATGATCTATGTCTAGATGAGGATCTACTTCGGGATGCTCTTGGAAAACACTTGGAATTCTCGTCAAATGGGAACTTAGTCAGTGTTTCCTCTCTTCCTTCGAAATTGAGGGTGCTTACAATCATCATGTTTCACAATCTGTACCCATTATCTAGCACCGGGTATATGAACATCGGACGTGCCTTGTTTCTTCATTATCTGATCTCTGATGTAGAGATTGACATTTGTGCTCATATCTTTCATGTTTTGCACAAAACGGTTCTACAAACTGAGTCAAGGATATGCATTCCTTTTTGCTGCCTCATTGCTAGGATATTGAAGCTTAAAGGGATTCATTCATCAACAGATGAGTCTCCCTACACTAAATAGGCACCAATCAACATGCGTACATTCAACGCTAGCATTAGTCATAGTCGGAAGGGAATCAAAACAAAAACTTCAGCATCTCACAGTGGTTTGCGCTCTAGTTCATCCTCATTTGATGAGAAGCTAGACAACATTGTGGCATCTGTCCACGAGTTGAGCACCAAGATGTCCGGACTCACATCTATCTTACACCATCTCAACATTCGGTGGGATATGAAGTTCACTTCTATCCAAACTCAATTGGATCAGATTCAAAGAAAGCTAGAAGAAGATGAGGACTAGCTATTCCATGACAAAAAGAGGGAGATGATGTTGATAGGAGGAGTACAATGATAGGGGGAGAAAGAGCTGGATCAGAGGGGGAGATTTCAGCAAGCAGGCCTATGTTTAATATTTTGCTTTCTATTAGCATATTTCAGTGTTTATGTTATGTTTTTCAGTTTAAGTTTTAGTTTGTACCTACTGCTTTTGTAAGCTTTTAAGGTATCTGTACCCATGCTTTGTAGCTTAAGTACTTGATGTTAAATGTCATGCATTTTCTTTAAGTACATCACACTTGTGCCCTTGTTGGATTTTTATCCTTGATGCATTTACCTAGTGTTTATGCATTGGTTGAGTATTGGACATGCAAATGATACTTTACAATTGAGCTTATTAGCTTACATGTTCAGATGTTCATTCCATGTCTGAATGAGCATTGTGATCACTATTTATAGTGATTGTTCGTTTTTAGTCAAGTCATGGTATATTACTTATTTCCATTTTGCTTGATCGCATTGTGCTTGCTCCATATGCATTACAAGTTTTCTGCATACAATGATCATATTGTATTGTTGTGTTTTAGAAGATAGTTGTTCTTATGGTTCAAGAGCTTCATAGATTCTAGAATTAGGTGTGAGTGAGTTTTGTTCAACTGTTCCCAACTCACGCATTAAGTCTAGAGTTTGTTGTAGGGTTTTGTCACGGAATGGCTAAAGGGGGAGATTGTAAGGTTGAATTTAATCAACCATTATGTTGGCTTTATTTCGTGTCAAATTTGCTCGTAATTTAGCATTTATAAACCCTGTATTTAGGTGGGAATCTTGTAAGGGTAGTGTGTGAGAGAGTGTGAAGAATTGCTCAAGATTGTGTAGTGAAGTAGGGACTCGTGATTGGAACTTGCGAGTGGCTCGCGACTGGCAAGCCGCCAGAAGTTGCACACTAGTGAAGCATGCAGAGAAGCTAAATCGTCATGCCAACTGTAGCACTACAAGACAAAAAATCCAGATTGGCCATTCAATTAGCCCGCAGCTTGAACTCGCGACTCAGTCAAGTCGCGAGGCCAAGTCGCCAGCCAACTCTGTTTCGAAAAAATGACTCTTTGCATTCCAAACACCCACTACTATATATATACCTTTATACTCACGAAATGTAAAGAGCTTCCAAAGAGAATTTTTTAGAGAGAAACCCTAAAGAAAAACAAGATTGATTCATCCACAATCTTTATATAGAGACTCTTCAAATTCCTCTACTCTCACCCTCTCCATTTTTACATTCTTGAGAGGCTCTTACCCAAATCCTTTTCTCACCATACCCACATCTGTGAGAAAGCTATTTGGTGCTTTGGGAAGTAGTTAGGAAGGGAGCAATGGTTATTGGTTGATGCTATAGGCTATAGCGAAATCCGGTAAGCTTGAAAAGACAAAAGTTCAGCGTAACCTCGTTAGAGCAAGAAGCTTGGAGGGCTTAAGTACACTGGGTAGATTAGGCTTGAAAGGTCTATTGCTGCTCATGTATCCCAACTTCATTTTCTAGTGGATTTGTTGACCGCTTGGAGGGTGGCGGAGAGGTTTTACACCGAGGGTTTCGGTTTCCTCTTCGATAACACATCATTGTGTTGTTCTTATGTTTGAATCTCTCTTCCCTTAATCTTTGCCATTTAATTCCTGCTGTGGATGTGATTTTATTTGGTTAAGATTGTTTATCAATTCTGTTATAAGCTTATGTTCATTTTCCGCATGTACATTGTTTGATATTAAGCTTAAATTGATAATTTGTAAACTGGGGAGTCTAAATGTTCATAGTGTTTTACACGCTATTTGAACATTCAGAAGCAATTGAATGTACTTGTTGATTTAGATAGCAGTTAGACTGCTTTAGATCCCATTCAGAGTCAAACTGTAGATAACATCAAGCAAGAAACTGTTGAGATGGTTCTTACTAACCAAGATACGGAATCAGTAAATGAAAGTAACTGTGTGAATGAGGATGTATCAGCTCATGATGAGAATTGTGGGGATGTAAATGATGCTCCTCGCGTTATTAGCGGTGATGTGTGTGATGAACTGAATGATTTGGCTAGTAGTGGAAATCGCATCTCCGGTGAGAATGTTGGAGAAGAAATTCGTTGTGCTGAAATTCACAGGACCACCCTGAATTTTTTTTTTTTTTTTAATATAACTTAAAATATTTTGAGTTTTAAATTAATACAGGTCTTTTGACTACTCTAGAACAAAAATTTGACCACCCTAAAAAAAAAACTTGAACACTCTTAATAACATTTGATCTCATTAAAAATAAAATTCAACCTCTCCAAAAATTTTATCCGTTGAATGTTGAAAAAAAAAATTGTAAGAAATGCTATATTCATAACATTTTTGCAATATTTTCGTAACAAATCCTAAATAACAGGTTGTTACTGATGAATAGAAAATAATTTCAATGGTAAGTTCAAATTAGAATCAGTAAAAACTTACAACCTAGGTTTAATTGTGAAAGTGTTGCAAAAATGTTTAGACATAACATTTCTCAAAAATTGCTTAAACAAACATATTAACCTAAAATCTTAAATCAAACGTTTAATTGTGATTTTTTAAATTGTGTTTCAACTGGCATATTTTAAAATTGCTATTTTTTTATATAAAAAAATGCACACTTTTCAAATAGCTAGTCTGTTAGTATTTGCTTTAGTCTTTAGCCAAATTTATTGGATTTATGTGATACATTTTTTTCAAAAAGATAACATATTTTGTTTATATGAGTACTTATTTAGGCAATATGTTGGTAATTGAATAGGAGATGAGTATCTTAATAATTGCTTGGTTGTGTATATTGAAAAACATGTAGCTGATTATAATATTAATAGTGAAATTATCATATCATACACCAATTTAAAAATATAAAATCTTGTGAAAGAAAATTTTAAAACTTTGTATATTTGAATATGTTTTTATTTTGTGATGTTAATATATTCAAATTTTATTATTAATAAATTTTTTAAAATTAAGTGTTTTTACTTTTTAATGACCACCCTAAAAAAACTTTCTGCACCACTGACAACAACCTCCACAGATTCCAGCTCATGAAACTGGTTTTTGTGAGAAACCCATTTTAATTGCCGGCTCTTTATAGATTAGGTGTAAATCTCAGAAGGATGCTGGAAATAGTGACTCTGAAAATGAGGTTATTTGCCAGCAATTAGTTGTTACTGGTGTCAATGGCACTGCTGGAGAGAACTATTTCATGGGGGACTTGGTGCACAAGGTCCATCAAACGCTACGGGGATGCTGGTGTTGCAGAAAGTAATGGCTGAAATTGGTGCTCCATCTCACCCATTTTCTTCATGTAAATATTTGTCAATCCATCCAATTGTTCCAATTTTGCTGATTTGCCTGAGTATTTTTTCTAATTTATATCTTAATAGTTACACACGATCTCCAGGAAATTGTCAATAATGGCCAACATATTATGATCTTCTATATGGAAGGGGTAAGAAAATGCCTCAGTTTTGACAAGATTGGTAAATATGACCACAATGTTAATATTGGCCACATCTATATATATATATATATATATATCTATCTAAAATCTGAAGTGTAGCAATTATTGTTGCTACGCTCTTGTTGAGCCACATCATCAGCTACGTCACTAATCTTTTTATTTTTTTGGTTTACAAACTCTATTAGTTTTCTATTGCAAAATTATTTTTATGTGCCCAATAGGACGCACTATACTCTTTTGGATATACACGACTGTTAGTTTCTTTAAGACCTTCTCCATTCTCCCTGTGTGTGTGTTAAAAATACTTATTATTCTAAAAAAAAAAAAAAAAAAAAAAAAGGCTCCTTTCAATATTAAATTTTAGTTTTAATGTGAATACCATGGGATGCAAGGTGGTCTTTTGCACTACCACCATAAGTTAACTAAATTTTCTTTTTTAAAACAAAAAAAAAAAAAAAAAAAAAAAAAAAAAAAAAAAAAA
>NW_027070328.1:91603-143624 GCF_002906115.3 Quercus suber
TCACTCACAACCTCACTCACAGAAGGTCAGAAGAAGAAGAAGGAACAAAAGTAGTGGAATGTGGTCCAGTATCAAAGATGCTTTCAACATATCCTAACCCAGTTTTTATCAGAAGGATACTTTTGAACATTCAGCATGTGATCAAGTTTAGAACTAGCAGATCTAGCAACAGATAAATCATGTTCCAAAGTTCTAATTTATTAAGCAAAAGCATGTTCTCAGATTTAACATTATTCAAAAGCTCATTAGCATCAAACAGTTTAACAAGCAAATTTCTCTTTTCAAGCTCAAGAGAATCAATTTTCTTTAGGCCAAGATCAACTTTCATAGCATCCTTTGCAGCAATTTTGCAAAGTTTGTTATAGGCCTCTTGAAGGTCTGCATCTTCAGAGAGTTCCCCATCAGAAGGGTTCTCTTCAGCAGATATGCTTTCATTGACTATAGCAGTAGCCGTGAAAGCAATGAAGTTTCCATCCTCGTCACCACCGGACTCATCATCAGAAACCTCATTATCACTAAGGGTTACAGCCATAGTTTTACCCTTAGTCCTTAAGAATGTAGGACATTCAGATTTCACATGACCATACCCTTGACAGCCAAAACACTGAAGACCCAAAGAGTTATTAGAAGATTGACCAGAATTTTCTCTAGGTTTTTCAAAATTGTTAACCTTAGTGGGATCATTCTTCCTAAAATTTCTAGGTTCAGCAGTGTAATTGCCTCTTGCCTTTCTATTTGTATTCCTAAGAAAGTTCTTAAAGTTTTTGGCAAGATAGGCAATCTCTGTAGCAGAGAGCTCATCATCAAATCCACCACCATCAACATCATCAACTGACTTAAGAGCCATTAATTTGGATTTGTTCACTTTAGGTAGGTCAGACTCATAGGATTGAAGAGATCCTACAAGTTCATCAACAGGGATGGAGTCCACATCCTTGCTTTCAGTTATGGCAGTCACTTTGGGTCCAAAGTCTTCAGTTAAAGATCTAAGAATCTTCCTAACAATCTTAGGTTGATCATAGATTTCACCCAAATTAAAAGCAGAACTAACAATATCATTCAGTTTGGCATAAAATTCATCAAAGGATTCATCATCAGACATCCTAATGTTTTTAAACCTAGAAGTTAATTGCTGCAGTTTGTTTATCTTAACTGCCTTTGTGCCTTCATGCACAGTTTGGAGGATTTTCCAAGCAGTATGAGCAACCTCAACATTAGAGATTCTCTTAAATTCCTCCATAGAAACAGCATTAAAGATAGCATTCATAGCTTTGCTATTGAAGCTTGCTGCTTCTTTTTCAGAAGTTTGCTACTCACTCACAGGAGTAGCAGGCTTCTCCCATTCGTATTCAACGGAATTCCAAAGCCTTTCATCAATAGATTTCAGGAATGCTTTCATCCTTACTTTCCAATAAGCATAGTTGTTCCCATCAAAATGAGAAGGAACAAACAGAGAGTATCCATGCTCCATGACAACAAGGGTCAAGGATCAGCTCAGAGATTAAAAATCTCAAACAAAAAGAGCTACCTGCTCTGATACCACTTGAACGGTTTTAGACCCCTTAAACACACAGATTGCGTAGCCTAGATTAATTAGCCAAGTTGTTACTTAGTCAAATTAAGCAATTCTAGGTTAAAACAATCCAAACAATCATATCAAGAATATAAAGCAGCGGAAAATAAATAACACAAGATATGATCACCCAGGAAACCATACGGTAAAAACCTGGGGAGGATTTAACCCACCGATCCTCAAGGCTAACCTGAATTCACTATGAAAGAATTGAAGTTTGTACAAAAGGACTACAAGCTCCCCTCTCGACTTCCTAATGCTACCCACCAGTAGAATTTCCTGACACGACCACGCGCAGGCTCCGAATCCACGGACTACTTCTTTCTTGAATTCCTCAATCAGCTACAAGCTCCCCGCTTGCTTTTCTTTTAAGTTCCAATGGTTGCAACAGTAATGATCTTCAAGATGTTGAAATCATCTCTACCATGAAAACCCTAAGTTTTGTGTAAAGGAAAGCTCCTCAAAGATCTCACAAGAGATTCACACAAAACAGCAATGTATGAGCAACAATACAATGTGAACAACCTTTAAAAACGTGGCTAGGGTTTTGTTTATATACCTAGGGTAAAAACATAAAACCCTAAACGTTTAATGAAGTAGGGCTGAGTTGAAAATTCTGCAGAAAATTCAACCTGTGCGATTTTCGATCGATCGAGTCTATCCTTCGATCGATCGAGCCAGGCCCAAAGTCCCAAGTACTTCTGCAGCCACTCGATTCCAACTTTACAATATTAAACCAACTTTGAGCAAGTCTAAATAAGACTAAATACAATGTTTTGATCATGGTTTGCCAACATTACAAATTAGAGTTCTAAATACATAAAATCCTAAGACCTTAGAACCTAACACTACTGTAAAGCCTTCTGCCGTGCAATGAAGCTGTCTGCTGTACTTTAAAGCTGTCTGCCGTGCAGTAAAGCCTTCGACAATGTGAATGACTGCTATTTTTTATTGCAGAAATACTTTTCCACTTCCTTGGCCTGGCTTGTGTGTAAGCCACACCACGTCTGCTAAAGTCTGTTTATAAGCTCACAGCAGGCAGAGTCATTGTTAAGAGGTTATGGCAGACAGACAATATATTGGAAACGTAAAGAAAATGCAGTCACTATTTCTGCCGCAATAAACAAGATAAATAACTTAAAAGACCTCACTTTTAAAGAATAACACTTAAACAAAAGATTAGAGTGAGATTAGTAGAGTTAAAAGAATGAGTCTGCCGCACTGACTGTCACCACAGGACTCTAACTAGGGAAGGGAAAACTGCTCCTTCAACGCAAGTAACTTTAAAGGAGAAATTAATTGCTTTGAGAGGCCAGCCCCAAATGGTATGTGCCCGGGTATGAGTCGTTTTTTTCCTCCAATAGAGAGCAAGGCTATTGAGGGAGAGAGGGGGTTAACCCATTTAGGTGCATGCCTGCCATAAAACGCTCTGTTTTCTTTCTTTCTTTTGTTCTCTGTTTTTCTGTTTTATCCTCTCTCTGTTTTCTTTCTTAGAATTCTTCCCTTTCTTTTCTTTTTTGCTTTCTTTCTTTCTTCTTTTTCCGCCTCTCTTTCTTTCTTTCTTTTTGTTTTCTCATCTTTTTTCCATTCCCCTGTTTTTTCTCTGAATTCCCTCTCCTTTTTCTGTACACAGCTACGGGTCTTTTATATAGAGCCTGCCGTGACCGATTTTACTATTCTAGCCCTTTCATAGCCCTTGTCTGATATGGGAGCCTTTTGCCAACCACTTATCGAGTCAATGGTTTTGAACCACCATTGACCTGTAACTTTCAGACAATGAAGGTTCCTTTTCTACTCGTCCAGTGTGTACCCTCTCCCTCTCGGTCTCTCATGGCATGCACCCAATGGTTCTTACTCAGCCTTACCACTTTTGGGTGGCATGTCATCCCAGCAAGACTGTGCCCACCGAAAGAGCCTGGACAAGAAACACAAGAATAGGTTTCCACTCCTCTCCCCACCGCCAGACCGTGCCCTCTCCCATGACCTCACATTTTCCCATAGTGGCTGGGTATAGGCTAGTGATGCCTGGGTCGTACGCATGCTTTACCTTCTTGATGTTTCATACGTTTGCCGAGGTCTGAAAATGGGTGCGCATATCCTGCTGTGCGCTTTTTGGCCCTTTCTAGTATGGATTGCATCTCCGGCAGGCCAACATTTATAACTTGTCCCTTTCTTTGGAGAGTTGGGCCTTGTTAGATCATTGGGCCTCCCTTTAGTTTTGGTGTTTGCTTCATGGCTTGACATCTCCTGCCACACCGGATTGTTATTCCTGCTGCTTATCTCAATCCTGCCAGGCCCTTTTAGGCCTGCCGTGTGTTTTTCTTCTCAGCTTTCACGCCTATCATTTTTATACAAAAGGATTTGAGCATTTGTGGGCCAAATGATGTTGACTGGATCAAAAGGGTCTTGGGCCCAATTTATTTTCATCTACCAAAGCCATCCTGCCAGAGAACTGTATCCTGCAGCAGATCTGTATTCTGCGGTAGACTCGTATTCTACAGCAGATTTGTGTTTAGCAACTTACTGGGCTTTCTTCTTCATGGGCTTTTGGATATGGATTCACAAAATTGGGCATCAACAGAAGGCTAAACTGAAAACTTTTTATAGAAAATACTGTGAATAAAGAGTATCAAAAAGTGTAGTGAGGCTCATGAATAGTAGCAAAAATAAGTTAAATAGTAAAATAAGTTGGCAAAATTAATCATGCCAAACGGACATGAAGAATTACTCTCCTAAGTGCTATAAATGGCTCTAATAGATTCATATGTAGGTGTGATCTTTCCAAAATGGACTTACAATCCGTATTCAACCATGACAACTACTTGACATTCAAAATTTTCAATCAAAAGAACATATAAAAATAAAAAATAAACTTCTTTTCTTTTTTCTTGATTTGTTCCATCCCAGTCTCTTTTCCTCTATATATATACATATATTTTGGGTGTAAAAATGGAAATATGCTGCAAAATTCAATCACAATAGACTTCCACTATAAACATACATTATTATGATTATTATGAAGCTTCTTCTCTACATGACAATCTGGTTTAAAGGAATAATAATGACAATTATCCAGGAAATATTGTAACAAAAGTTTTCTTAAGCATCTAGGAGCACCCTCTCATTGCGGATAAGTATAGAACAGGCTTAAATCTTATTCCGCAAAGACCTCAGCCATCTGACATGTCACAATTACAATTTCAGAATGGATTGAGGAAGTATGTTGCCACAAAATTAAACATTAGAACATAACTGGAATTGAACAACCTATTAAAGGCAATGCAGTTTCTATTGTTTAGGAATAAAAGATCTATCAGAGGAACCAACATCATCAACAGATTAAAATAAAACAACAATAAAACAGAAGAAGAGAGTGCATTTATAGAATCAAAGACAGCCGCTTGCATCTCATTCGTCACCAAAGCAAGATTGATAACAAAATACCTGGTTTTTGGGGTTGGAATTACAGGTTCTGAAAATATTTTATGCTTCTTAGCAAAGAATTTTATTCTCTCACATGAAGATGTCTAACGTAAATCCCAAGCCATGACAAGATGATAAAAATCTGCACAGAGGAAATGGACACAATAGAAATTTGAAACAAACACTATCATAAAGAAATATATACATATATATATATATATATCCACTATTAGCAACAAAAAAAAAAAAACCATGGACCTGCACAGTGATTTTGGTATTAAAATTTCACAGAATTTCAAACCATTCAAATACATACTAGACTTTGTGTCGGTACCCACCAAAATCAACATTTATTGAAAGAAAATCTGTGAAATTCATCTTTCCTACATTTTCTAGAAGTTCAGCAACTACCAGGATTGACTAAAATCAATTCTAATTATCCAAAGAGAATTATTACAATGTCAGAAAGAACCACAAGTTTTAATTTGGACTTGATCTCCAAAAGTTATAAAAAATTATCACTTCCAAATATCTTAAGCTTTGGATTAGCTTGTGGGAAAATCAATAATTTAACAAACTTTAATTAGTCAACAATAGATTGGTAATGTGAAAATTTAAAAATAAGATGGAGTTGAGCTACCAGTATTGCATGCACATAAATGACACTACACAAGCAAATAAATATCCAAAGCATCATCTTTGTTTTCAACATTAATAGAACAAAATAATACATTGGTGGTCAAATAAAAAGGGACAATAGGTTAACAACATTTAGACTTATAAAGTCCACAAATGCACTTTCTTAACAACATTACCTCCACAAGTGCAACAAAGCATACAACACAAGCAACCAAACAAAAGAGAATTGATCCTATTAGTTCCTCCAAAGACTAACAAAGAATATCAGAGAAGTACTTCAACTTTCTGGAAATTTAAGTCCGTTAAGATGAATGTTCACACAGATCTTTTAAAAAGTAAACAATTCAATCAGTTTCAAGAAATTTTAGACACAACCAAAAAAAAAAAAATAACAACAACAACAACAAATCGATAACAAATAAAAAAAAAACAAGGATGCAGATAATAAAAATCTAACCATGACTAACTGATAATGCAAATAGAAAAAACAGGATGCATTTTATAACTCGGACAAGGATCAATAGCAGCAATTGCACACATCAAAAATACAACAGGATTGAAGCAAGTTTAAACATCCTAGGCATTTTTTATGCCCCACACCATGGAAAAGAAACAAATCGATAAGAAAATGACAACTTATATGAAAAGTATTAATATATGAACAAAAATTGGGAAGTAATCTAATCTTCTACCAGCAATTTGAATACCATTAAAGATTTTGTGTATAAAGGCATTGAAGATGTAGGTTGTCAGATGCATTTTGGAGATTGTCCACTTTATCAATGGTGAATTTTTTAACAATAATGAACTGGCCTTGTTCAGAATTCCCGCTCATCAATCATGAAAAATTACAAGGTATCTATCCACTTTGATAGCACAGAATCTTAGGTGGAGATCTCGAATTACAAGAATGGACATCTTCCCCACCATTTCATATTCGTTTTCTTATTGGTAAATTCATATTCAAATTACTGTGTCTTTGATTTTCTTTTTATTGGACTTGTTCTCCTTTGCCTCACAAATAACAATGCACTAAATAAATAAATAAATGAAAAGGCATTCCATATACCTCCATCTCTACTTCCTCGCTATAAATAGCAATGTGCATTAGAGTAAAAATATAGTTTCCAGCGTGGGTTGAGGCCGAGGACATTCAGCTAGGACCACCCTTGCTATAACAAGTTTTTCTTTTGAGGAAACCACCAATGTAACACCAAAGTTCAAACTAGAAGAGAAGATTAAAAGACATTAGAATTGAGAACCACATTTTTGAAATCTAAATATCAATCTCTATTAAACAAAATAACATTCATATTCAAAGAAGAATCTAGTAACAACAATATATACAGTTGCAACCACATGACAATAAATATTGACCATAACAATAAAGGCTCTAATAGTGCAAAATTCTACTTGATTATGTTACTTCTCTAATGGATCAGCACTTCAAGTCTCTAGTGATGCAGGCAAAAGGTTGGCCTTGTTTTATTTTATTTTTAATCGTGGGTCTTTTGGAGCTTTAAGGGTTTCCAGAACGGCATGTAGTTTCAAACCCAGTGTTATTTTATTGGGCTTCTTTTTTTCTTTGTGGTTTTAAATAGTTAGAAAAAGATAAATTTGCAGCTATAATGGAGTTGAGGTTTGTTTGATGCAATTCCTCCCAAAGCAATGTCAAGCACCCTAGGTGTAATGCTTGCAAAAAAAAAAAAAAAAAAAAAAAAAAAGTACAATGTCACTTATAAAATAAAATAAAAAATATGCAATGTCTAGATTTATCTTTTTTTTTACTTCTTTCTCTTTAATTTCCAGCAACCAGAAATCTTGAAACTAGATCATAATTCCACACCCTGAGAACCCTAAAAAGAATAGGAAAAAAACCCTTGTACAATCCACAGACCAATATCTGCATTACTGAGTTAGTGGCTTACTGCTAACAGCCAACCAGATCTTTCTTCCTTTTTATCACCAGTTTTGACTGTTGACCTCCAAAATATACCCAGCTTGTTAATCCCTAATTGAATCTTAATCAACCTATTTCTCCAGCATTACCAACCACAAATCCCTAACCCCAACAACCCTAACTCCCTCAAATACATGCTGCAAAATTAAATCCTCCATCCTTAATTCCTATTTCTGCCCCATGAAACCCTTCAAAATTCAACATTTCAAAGTGCAATTTAAGTTATAAGCCATCTACATCTTTCTTCTGCACAAATTCCAGATTTTAAGTCACAAGCACAGATTAACAGTGAAGAAATACAAGGGGCCAACATCAGATTCCAATGGACGCAAAATATCAAAGTTCAACGCCATAATGTTGATATTGCAGAATGCCTTAAACATCCTACATCAAGAATTTAATTTCATGCCTAAAGATACTATATCAGCAAATGGTATCAAAGCTCATTCGAGCTTCTGTCCTGCATTAGAAGATGACACAAACCTCGTGAAACATAAGCCATATATGAAGTTTAAAAATATTGTGCATCTAACAAATATATCTGAAATAGGTCACTTTTCAATTTCCTTGTCCACAAGAGATCCAAGAATATAAGTCTCCATTTCCTGCGGCAGCTGATCTCTCAAATGCCAGGGAAGCCGTACACCCAGATGACTTTGAAATGGGGAAACCAGAATAAAATCGAACAGAGGAATTTATCGAAAAATTAATCATATAAAATCCAAAGAGATGGAGTGATTCTCAACACAATATTTTAGTGCTTCAAAGCCACAGTCCTGAACAATTCTAGCAAGAACTTCAACAGAGCACTCAAACACCTCATGAAGACTATCATGCTCATAGTCTTCAGTCTACAAGCAGAATCAAATTTTGGTTTCTCAGAGAAAACCAACATGCATGTGATCCAAAGAAGTATGTTAATCAAAACAGAGCAACACAAACCTTAACCTGTTCTAGTGTGGCCTCGGCATCATCTACAAAAGAGTACGAAAGCAGAAACCCACTATAGCATTTCTTAAAAGGAGCACAACCAGCACAAAGAGCATACAATGCCACAGGCAAAAATAATACCACCCGCTCATTTAATATAGAAGGCACCTAAATAAATAAAAATAAAAAACAGTTACTAGTACATAATACCACAACATTCAAAAAATAATCAAACATAAGATCCCTACCAAGTACTAACATAATTTATCAATGATTCAAGTATGCAGGCTTCAAAAGTGAAAAATACACATCAAATAGAAGAAAGGAAATATAAAGCATCTTATAAAACCCTTGGACAATCCACAGACCAATATCTGCATTACTGAGTTATTGCTAACAGCCAACCAGGTCTGCCTTTCTCAACTTTTCTAACCTGTTTTGACAGTTGACCACCAAAATATACCCAGCTTGTTAATCCCTAATTGAATCTTAATCAACCTATTTCTCTAGCATTACCAACCACAAATCCCTAACCTCAACAACCCTAACTCCCACAAATACATGCAGCGAAATTAAATCCTCCATCCTTAATTCCTATTTTCCGCCCCATGAAACCCTTCAAAATTCAACATTTCAAAGTGCAATTTAGGTCATAAGCCATCTACCTCTTTCTTCTGCATTAATTCTAAATTTTTTAACTCGTAAATTACACACATACCCAATGGATCTTGAACCCATTGGTTTTCCACTTAATATAGAACTGGTATTTTTGTAAAAAGACCATCAACTAATTCGAAGAGATTGTTAGGAAAATGGTGAAAGTAATAGTTGAATATGACTATCCAATATTATTAATTGACAATTAAATCAATAACTTTCAACAGTGGCCTGGTTTACTGATGGCATTTCTAATCTGGAAAAATCCTGAAAATCTTTAACAACTGCAATGGTTTCAACCAAACAGGGAAGAATAAGTGAAGTTGGTTGTCATAGTTCAATCTAGCAAATAGAATTATAAAACAGGTACATGCATTAAGGCATTGCAACAAAGCAAATAAATGGGCAACAAACAGAAATCACAGCTAATGATGATCAAACTCATTAAAGATGGTAACAATATCCATAATGTACTTTAGGCAATAGTCATGATGTTATCAGGAATGAGATCAGGTGAAAATCTGATTTGACTTGTGTTTATGGATTATGGTAATCTAAAGACATCAACATCACAGATTCACTTGCCATTAACTAGTGTGTGAAGGAAAAAATTTTGAAGTATTAGATATTCTATGACAGTTTGGTTTTAACAATTATGGACAATCAGATGCAATTTGGGAAATTTATCAATCCAAAAGTTCACCCGAGAGATAGGTGTTTGAGAAAGAACAAAAGGCTACAACTGACAAAATATGTCACAATGTTAACAAAGGTCCAATTCAATAATTCTAGAATGTAACCCTCCACCTTTAAAATGAGCACGTCATGCTAACAAATTCTATCTTGCACAAGAATAAAACATATTATGGTGGCTGCCATTTAAAGGAAAATAAAAAATTTACGAGTGCTTACATGCACGTTTGTACCTTACAAAAAACTGTTTACACCACATATCACGTAAATTAAATAGTCAACTAAAATTGGCAAAAAATACAAACCTCCTGAGTAATGCAAATGTTTTCTCCTTAGTTCCTCTATTTAAAACACCATAAAGAAGCAAGCATGGAGAATCAAAAGGAATTTGTTTCCATGGACGTATAATTAAAGTAAAATCTTACACTGATGGCATTCTTTTAAATAACCTAAGATCCCGCACATCTTGAGGTATGACATATGTGTTTATTAAATCTTGGAAGAAGAATAAGTGACATAAAAACACTTTCAAAATAAAAGTACGTACATTAATGTAAATGGACTATTATAGAAGGAGATTGCCTAATTTCTTAGAAAAAAGGATAATGCAAATAAAGTGTGAGAACACAGTCTAAGAGGATACACGTTCAATATAAGATGAAGAAATATACAAGAACTCGAACCCTCAATATACTGAGACAATCAAAGAAGATTGACACTAGTAATACATGCATGAGACAACACGGTCAACACCATATTACTTGCCAACTATAGTTAAACTGCAAAATTTTATTCAAAGAAAGAGTCGGTTTTTAGATTTCAGTATGAGGATAACAATATCAATTAGAGCAATACATAAGACATATATGTTCAATAATAGGATTTATAATTTTGCGATACTTAAAAAAATTTCATGCCAAAAAAAAAGGAACTCATCCACACAAAATTGCAAAGGAGTTTTCCCATTCAAGAAATTTATAGAACTTTCCAATGCGCAGAGAACAATAAAAAGATAGAGCTAGCCCAAAGGAAAAATCAAGTAACTATTGCATATAAACCAAAAAGTTAGTCTTCTCCCCCTAAAATATTGTACATGAAAATCTTATTAGAAAGGTAAAGCAACTTAGTAGGCATACCACTATGGAACCAACAGTACAAAATTCACCAGTAAAATAAGTGGATTACGCATTGGAGTTCACCTTTGATGAACTTTTCAAACGTCTAATAAGTGCTTCCAAATCTATTTTCTACAAAATTAACATGCCCATGAAATATTAAAAAAGAAAACAAAAAAGTGTAACTTAGGATTCCAGGGATCTCATTAATTAGCAGGCATCTGATACCTTGTGTTTCCTTGAGCGCATTGCAGCTTGCCACTCATTAGAGGTAAGTCTATCCTCATTACTCCTAAATAGAGCATCTGCATAATGCGCAAAATGAAAATGAACTTGGCTTTGTCTTTCAATAGACTTCTTCTTTGTCATCTTCTGATTCTCAACAAGTGAAACTGCAAGTTTCAAATACTTCTCTAAAATAGTTCTGAAGCTGCATTATAAACAAGCAGTGTGCCAAGAAATTAAGAAAATTAAAGAAACTAGCACATGTAAAACCCAAAGGGACAAAGCAAATTTTTTGAATATATATATTTAGAGTATAACATGCTAGCTCGAGTTTCTGCCTGCCTCTTCCCAACCAAGCGATATACATTTGAACCTCTTGATTTAACACAACTCTGTATGATATATTTTGCAAGGCTGATGGCAATCTCATCCTGATCTTGGGCACGCAAAAGCTTTGCCTCTTCATGCTGCCATCACACAAGTGTTTATAATAATGCATGTGCCAACTATGTCTGAGCAACGTCTCAGCAATGCGCATGAAATAGATGTTTACAATTGGGTAGAAATTAATGTATTTAAACGAATAAGCACAAAGTTTCTACAGAAACCAAAAATCTTGATAGTTAGTTTTCTCTCCATTTAAACCAAGGATAATGACTAGAAAAATCATGTTCTTCCACAGGTGAAAAGGGCCTGTAAAAATATTTTCTGCACAAAGGCTAGCAAATGTTCTGAGTGAGAAAATAGACATATAAAAGAGATATAAAATCAATGCAGCAACTGAATAAATGAGTACATGCATTAAGGCATTGCAACAAAGCAAATAAATGGACACCAAATAGAAATCACAGCTAATGATGATCAGACCCATTAGAGATGGTAATAATATCCATAATTTACTTTTGGTGATAATTATGATGTACATTTCTGCCCAGACTATGAGACTAACAAAGAGTTGTAATCATGAAAGAGATCAGGTGAAAATCTGATTTTAGTTGTGTTTATGGAATGAGATGGACACGCCACATTGAAGGATAAAGCACAAGATACAGTTGCCCTAAATCAGGCATAAAAAAATGTGGTTTAGGATAAGATAAACAGTGAAAGTTTATCGCCAAATCAAACTCAGCCACTTGCCCTACCAAGCACCCAAAAGAATTTCCATTTTCTGTCAACATGTCATGATTGAGATTTTTAAAATGCACCCTGAATTGCAAAAGTTACAAAACAATGAACAGAAGAACAATTCTCTAAATGTAAATCCAATATTTCCCTTACATTTAGAATTATGTTTAAAGCATACCAACAACTCGTTTCTTATATAGCTGATAAATGACAAAATTGATGATCATATATTCTGAAAAGTTGCGAAAAGTACAAGTAGATGGCAGAAAAAAAAAAAAAAAAAAAAAACAGGACAAACAAGCCACGTAGAACTGGAATTAGTTAAAACCAAACAAAGGGAGTAAGAAATACACACAATCAAAACACCAAATTTTGTTGCTCCAGCAAATTATTTTTATCAGCCGAGTAGTTAAGGGAGTATTACGATCAAAGGTAAAAAAAATCTAAAACACAGTAGCAAAAAAGTTATGATAAATATCGCTATTCAATATATAATTTTCAAGGCACAATAAGGAGAAAAGAATCAACATGAGATTGTTTAGAAAACAAAAGATAATCATGATCTCAACCCAACGTCACTCCAACAAATTAGTTTTCTAACTCATAAAAAATCTTAACCCAATAATTAAACCTTTAAACTTTAGGTTTGAAATCAAGAAAGAAAGAGAGACTACGGCCTTAGTTCTTGATCAAACTTTGAAGGCCAAGTAGCTATACCAACGTTAAATTTTTTTAAACATGGTAATTGCAGTAACGTAGTCTCAATAAAAATGAACCAAATTGATCTAGTAAAGCCAACTTTGCCAAAACATTGATACCTTCAAAACTACCAAATTTAATATTTAATATTTATAATCAAATAGTTTGCCGAAACAGTAAATTTAATATTTATAATCAAATAGTTAGAAGCCAAGTTTACAACAAAAAAATCCCTAAAAAGTAGCCAACTAAAAATACGATGAGACTGCTGGAATTAATTAAAATCCATGAATGCAATAACCCTCATTATTATTCTCATGCCAACCATATTTAGATCAAAATCCTTGATAATCTAACTACTCCACTCCAATAAGAGGCACTACCACATTCAAATTAGATACGAGCATGCCAACACAATGACTAAAACAAGACAAGTGGACAAAGAGAAAAGAATTGGATTGGAAGTTTCAAACCCTCATTAAGCTACTGTAATTTATAATCCTCTTAGATTCAAAGCCTAAAAAAAGCAAACACTGCAACAATTTGAAAGAATTAAAACAACCAGAAACTGAACTTATAAAGTGGGGATTGTAAGAGTAACAAATACAGAAGGATAAGAGGGAGGGAGAGAGAGAGAGCATATCACGAAGTCAAACTCCGCCACCTGCCTTGCCAAGCACCCAAAAGAAAATTCCATCTTCTATAACCAAGTCATGATTGAGATTTTAAAATAACACCAAGAATTGCAAAGTTGCAAAACAATGATTAGAAGAACTCCTATAAAAGTAAACCCAATACTTACCCTAGCATTTAGAACAACGATGTTTGAAACATACAACTCATTTCTTACATGGTTGCCAAATGACAACATTGATGATCTCATATTCTGAAAAGTTGTGATAAGTACAAGTAGATGGCAGCAGGAAAAAAAGCAACCAGGACAAACAAGCCGTGTAGGACAGGATGTAGTTCAAACCAAACAAATAGAGCCAGAAATATACAGTCCAAACACCAATTTGTGTTAAAAAATTGACAATTTTAAACCCATAAATTTATATATATATATATATATATAACATTAAAAATAAATTACCAGCCTTGTAAAAGAGAGTAGTTTAATATATATAAATGAATTAAATGTTGTCACAATTTAATATTGTAAGGCATACTATAAAATGAACTTCTACATTCTGTAATTAGCATAAAAGAAGGGTGATTTCGATGAGAAAAAATTAAGTCAGAATTTAGGGGAACTTACATTTTGTAATCCTCCATAATTGATTCACTGATCTAACTTCTATAAGTAACATGAAATTTGTTCAAGTTTCATTTGCAGGCAACATTTCTTATTTATCTGCTAAAGAGGAGCAGCAGCAGTTTGAGTTAAAATGCAATACCATGAAAACAAGATGGACATGCCACATCAAAGGATAACGCAGAAGACATAATAGCACTAAATCAGGCATAAAGTGGTTTAAGATAAACTCAAACCAAGAAAATAATCATTGCCTAATCTATTTCACAAACAGAAGATCATACACATTGGTTAGCTTAAAAATAGTAGCATCTTGTAAATAACTTGAAGGACTAACCTGTAAAGAATTTTTTTCCTGGCAATATAGTATAAAATTCATACATAAAACCTTCTTTCCATATTCTTTTTCTTTTTTACATAAAAATGCATAATTAAAACATAATATTCAAGTTTCCCATCAAGCATATATATATCAATACCCATGAATTTTCAAAATATCCATGCCTTATGGAACAGAAACAATTTGATTACGGAGCTGAATTATGCAACCCTGAATCATTTCCAGTTCAACGAAAGGACAGCTTTTTGAAACACTTCAAAATGATATCACCCTGCTTTGTACCGGAGAATGTCATGTAAAAACAATCTGAGGAATATTTCAACTTTATTTACAGCAGATAAAGTGGGAAACAAATTAATGCTTCCTTCTAAGGGAGCAGACGCCATCCTTGTCTGATTCCTCAATCGATACATCAAACCGTAGACACATATCGGACCCTAGTAATTTTGTGAGCATAGTGATTATATCAGCTACTTCTACAGAGTGTCAATCCCAGATGTTCTTCCCTTTGTCTGGTTTAAGAAGATAAAGGGGAAAGCCAAAGTCCTGAAAGTACAAACTTATAATAATATACACCCAAAAAATAATCACAAAGCTAAGTACAAACTTATAATTTAATTTTTGTGATGTATTTCAAGACTTAAAATTTTGTCTCCCAATCACTACAAACTTTGTCCTCAAACAAACTAAGTTGCAACCTATGCCAAATATGACAGTAGTTTCCCTACCTATGGTTTAGAAAACTATATTAACAATGAGGGTTGTTCACACACACTAAGAGAAATTAAAAGGGTTCTTGGTGGACAAAATGAGCAAATTACCTCCACAAGTGCAACTAAGCTTACACCACAAGCAACCCAACAAAAGAAAATTGATCCCACTAGTTCCCCCAAATACTGCCAAAGAACACAGAAAATTCAAGAATATCAGAGAAGTACTTCAACTTTCAAGAAATTTAAATCCATTAAGATGAATGTTCTCACAGATCTTTTAAAAAATAAATAGTTCAATCAGTTTCATTAAATTTTAGACAATACCCAGAGAAGAAAATTATATTCATCACCTTCAGCATAGATGTGTGTACTTAAGCTGTCTGGATAGAATATGAAGTACTGCATTCACCAATTCCCAGAAAATAAATAAAAAATAAAAAGGCAGCAGATAATAAGAAACTAACCAGGACTTACTGATAATGCAAACCGCAAAAACAGGATGGATTTTATACCTTTGACAAGGATCAATAACAGCAACTGCACACATCATAAATAAAACCTAGATGAGCCATCGAGAATCAAGAAATAAACATGATGAGTTTGAAACATATGCATGAATTTGAAATTCCAATATCAGGATTGAAGCAAGTTTAAACATCCTAGGTACTTTTTATACCCCACACCATGGAAAAGAAACAGGTCAATAAGAAAAAGACTACTTATATAAAAAATATTTATAAATGAAGATGCATTGGGAAGTAATCTAGTCTTCTACCAGCAATTTGAATACCCTTCAATAGCTGTGATGAAACTTATTATCTAATTCTTGTTCTCTGAGGGAAACAAATCAATCAACTCTTGATGTTGTCTTCTTTGCCCCAGCATCAAGATTAGAGATGCCAAAAAACAAAGATTTTGTATATAAAGGCATTGAAGATGCAGGTTGTCAGACGCTTTTTGGAGATTGACCACTTTACGAATGGTGAATTGCTTAACAATAATGAATTGGCCTTTTTCAGAATTCATGATGATCTATCATGATAAATTACTAGGTATCTATCCGCTTTGATAGCATTGAATCTTAGGTGGAGATCTTGAAACCTTCATTATTAACACTTTCAAAGAAGCTAGGCATTACAAGAATGGACACCTTCACCACCATTTCATATTCATTTTTTTTATTGGTAAATTCATATTCTAATTACTGTGTTTTTTTATTTTTCATCTTATTGGACTCGTTGTCCATTGCCTCACATAAAACAAAGCTCTAAATAAATAAATAAATGAAAAAGTCACTACATATACCTCCAGCTCTACTTCCTTACTATAAATAGCAATGTGCATTAGAGTAATAATAACAGTTTCCAGAGTGGGCTGAGGCTGAGGACCAGCAGCTACAACATCCCTTGCTGTAACAAGTTTTTCCTTCGAGGAAACCACCAATGTAACACAAAAGTTTGAACTAGAAGAGTATCAATAGATGTTAGTATTGAGAATCAGTTTTTTGAAATCTAAATACCAATCTCTATTAACCCAAATAACATTCATATTCATAGAAGAATCTAGAAACAGTAACATATACGGTTGCAACCGCACAACAACAAATATTGACCATAACAATAATAGGGCCTTAACAGTGCAAAATTCTATTTGATTGCGTTACTTCTCTTACGGATCTACACTTCGAGTCTCTAGTGATGCAGGTGGCAAAAGGTTGGCCTTGTTTTATATTAGTTGTATTTTCTTTTAGTAATCAAGGGACTTTTTGGAGCTTTAAGGTTTTCCAGAATGGCTTGTAGTTTCAAACCCATAGTCTTCTTATTGGGCTTCTTTTTTTATTTGTGGATTTTAATAGTTAAAAAATAAATAAATTTGCAGCTATAATGGTGTTGTGGTTTGTTTGATGCAATTCTTCCCTAAGCAATGTCAAGGATCCTAGGTGTAATGCCAGCAAAAACTAGGTGCAATGTCACTTGCCAAAAAATATGTGCAATGTCTAGATTTATCTTTTTTTACTTCTTTCTCTTTAATTTCCAGCAACCTGAAATCTTGCAACTAGAACATAATTTCACACCCTGAGAACCCTAAAAAGAATAGGATAAAAACCCTGTGCAATCCACAAAACAATATCTGCATTACTGAGCTATTGCTAACAGCCAATATACGAAGTTTGAAAATAGCACACATCTAACGAATATATCTGAAATAGGACTTTTTCAATTTCCTTGTCCACAAGAGATCCAAGAATATTAGTCTCCATTTCCTGCAGCAGCTGATCTCTCAAATGCCAGAGAGGCCGTACACCCTGATAACTTTGAAGTGGGGAAACCTGAATAAAATCAAAGAGAGGAATTTATCCGAAAACTAATCATATAAAATCAAAAGAGATGGAGTGATTCTCAACACAACATTTCAGCACCTCAACGCCACCGTCCTGATCAATTCATGAAGACTATCATGTTGAGAGTCTTCTGTCCACAAGCACAATCATTTTTTTGGTTTTTCAGAGAAAACCAACATGCATGTGATCCAGAGTTGGATGGTAATCAGAACAGATCAACACAAACCTTAACCCGGCCTAGTGTGGCCTCGGTATCATCTACAAAAGAGAACGACACCAGAACCTATTGTAGCATTGCTTAAAGGGAGCACAACCAGCACAAAGAGCATACACTGCCACAGGCAAGAATAATACCACCCGTGCATTAAATATAGAAGGCTCCTACATAAAAGAAAAAAAAAAAAAAAAAAAAAAAAAAAAAAAAAAAAAAAACAGCTACTAATACATAATACCACAACATCAAAAAATAATCAAACATAAGATCCCTACCAAGTATCAACATAATTCATCAATGATTCAAGTGTGCAGGCCTCAAAAGTGAAAAATACACATCAAATAGAAGAAAGGAAATATAAAGCATCCTATAAAACATCTTCAACTAATGGCGAAATGAAACACCAAAGATCCATATGCAAATTTAAAACATAAGTCTATCACAATAGTTTCAAAAGAAGAGAATGTCAATCTCTGGCTCTTTGAAGTATAGATAATATTTAAGGTTTCATAAAGCTAAGGGTTCAGTTAAAATAATTTTGGCATAACCATACAATTTTCCTAGGAGCCTACATACATTTCTTATGTGAGTAAAATAAAATTCGTGCCTCTTGTTTTCATGGACTAATTATGTAAAAAGTACTTTTATCATGGTCACATTAAGACGGTAGCTGTGGTGGTCAAGGTAAACACAGGCTAGTAATGCAAGTACATCTACTAGTCAACTTCTCAAACACTACTAATAGTTCAAGTCCTTTTAAGTTTCAAGAATGAGAAAACACAATCAACTAAATGTTGCTTTTCTTCATCACCCAAAACCAGACCAAGGAAAATTGAGCGGACCAAGATATTTTTAGTCATGGATATCCAATAGATGGAGACTACAAAGCACAATGGATGAAAGTAAGCTTACCACCCAAAAGTCAAGTTTACCAAAAGTAGTGCAAATTTCTTAGACGCAAGATCTTTTAGACAATTTAACTTCAGAATTCTACCCCATAAGGATTATTTCTGCATGGTAAACTAAATTATTTTAAGTATCAATCTTTAAGATCACTTTCACAATAGATTTCAGCATCACATTGACATCTATATTTCAATAAATTAGAAATAATGTAAACCAAATGAGAACAACTAGAGAACTAAAGAGTGTCATATTCATAATACTACAAGCAAACAGACCGTCTAGTTAGCATGTTCCAAAACTGCTCTCAGGAGGCTCTTCTTGAAATTTAAAATGTCAAGAATGTAGGAATGTCACCCTACACAAAAATGAAGAAAGCGAATATGAACAAGTACACATGTTACAACACTTTCCATAACTGAAACTCATTACATAGAAAAATACCCCATGTAAGCATTAAAGTAAATTGCATTTTTGACTGCTTGAAGAAAGATCTGATGTGTGGCCAATCCAAAAATACATCCTAACTCATACAAAAGTCAATATAACCCAAACTCATATGAAACTTAAATGTTCTACAACACAAAACCAGCTTCATTAAGTTGAGAAGTACCTTGTGTTTTTTTATTCTCAGGAAGGGAATAGGGTAAAACCTAAATTACCCTAACACGATACATTTCATTTATATGATGTTTCTAATCATTATAACTAATTTTGCCCTAGCATATATACTACTCATAACACTTGTAATGGTTTCAAGGGAATTGTGGCCAAAGTAGTATCAATGCTGGTGAAGGAGGCAATCAAGGAAGACACGGGAGGAGAACTAACACTTGTTGAGGAAGGAGAGGAATAATATGAAGTAGACTCAATAAAAATGACATCAACTCTAACAAAGTAACAATGAAGTGAAGGGAAATAACACTTGTACCCCTTATGAGTACGAGAGTACTCAAGTAAAATACACTTACGAGATCAAGAATCAAGTTAGTCACCCCTAGACCTAAAATGCAAACATACACACCCAAAAATCATTGGAGGTAAATGGAACAAGGGTGTGTCAAGAGGCAGCACAATTAAAGGAATCTAACCATCAAAAATAATTGCAAGCATACAGTTGATATGATAACAAGTTGTCAATACTGCATCACTCCAATATGTTTTTGTAACATTCATATGGAAAAAAAGAAAATAGGTTAAGTTCCAACAAATGTCTCAATTACGTTTCGGCACACCATTGTGTTGTGGAGTATAAGGAGAAGAAGACCGATGAAGTGTATCATGATCATCGAGAAAGTGGGACAAAGAAGTATGAAAATATTTAAGAGCATTATCACATTGAAAAACATGAATTGAAGCGTTAAGCCTTTATTTTCATATAAATGGATATAAAAATTGAGTACAATTAACATTCTATCCTTCATAAAATATAACTCCAAAATAGCATCAATGAAAATTACAAAACATCTATAAAGTAAAATACAAACCACAGATCCATAAAGTAAACAATCCATGTCACAGAAACTGTCAAACAAATGATAAAGAAGTAAATGGATTGGGGCAGCAAAATTAAAAACATAAAAATAAGAAGGAAACTTCCATACTCACAACTGCTGATCTAGCTACAAGAAAATAATCAATGCAAAGCCAATAAACCTATGAACAAGTAAAACATGTTAGAAAAAGAACAATGGAGGAAAAAAATTGTCGCATTTAATGATCTTAGTCAAATAAAGACTTAATCCCAATTAAATATGAACATAAGGCTCCACAAAGGAACAGATAAATCAAAAAATGTAGAAAGGCAATGCACATTTCCAAAACAACATCAACAACTGTTTGAACCACATGCATAATGGTAACCATGGAAAATAAAGGGACCGGAGGATCTGAAGCACAAGTGGCATAGCTGCAAAAATCAAAGAAGCCAGACAACATATTATAACTAAAGACAGTTTAAAAAATTCACTTAATCCTGCCTAACAAGAAATATAAATTAGTTTAACCTTTTATCAACTAGAATATATATCAGAACACATCAGAACTTGCATAACGAACCTCTCATGGGGAGATGCACATGGAATTTAGTGATGCTGTACCATTGGGCTGGATGGAGAAGAATTGTCCACTGTGGATGCCCTAAACTAGCTTATGGACCCTACTCAGTTTAAAGATTTCTTTAATCCAATAAGAACCGTGGAAGTCAGCTAGTACATAGTAAATTCTTTTTTTGACAATTTCTGTCTTTTCATAATTTATTGACAATTTCTTTAGCATTACAAAAGAAATGTAATTCTTATAAAAAACCTTCAAAAACAACAACCAAGCCCTAGTCCAAACACTTGAGTCAGACATGGATGCTTAATAGCAAACAATGGCACAAAATAAAGTATATATATTTGCCAAAAAAAAAAAAACTATATACTAAACTAATCTACAATGACCACCCTAATAAAAATGTTAAACACCGGACTTAAAAATCACAAGAACTTGATAACTAAGTACAAAGAAAAATACTGTAGTCGTGGATTTTCCTTAGTGACCACAGTAAAAAAAAATTCCTAGAACTACCACTGTTTCCATCATTCTATTATATATTTTTTGTTTGAAAAGTAAGATAGATGTATATATAAAAAGCTACCTTAGGCAAATAGAACAAAGCAATCCAAAAATTTACAAGGAAAAAAAAAGGCAAAGAAGAAATTACAAACAAGGAGGAAACTAAGAAAGAAGGTGAATCCCGAAGCTCGAGACCAGTCAAATAGAGAACCACTAATAGAAGCAAGAAGTCAGTCTTCCAATCTATCCATGTCCTCAAATGTCCGCCATTCTATTCCATCCAAAATCATAGAGCATATTCCCTAATTGACACATTATTTTTTTACTACCTCTATTAATGTTTTTTGGGTCTTCCTTTACCTATTTACATTCCATTAACTTGAATCAATTCACTTCTTCTTACTAGTGTATAAATAGCATTTCTCTAAACATGACCAAATTATCTCAAGCAACACTCCCTCATCTTTTCATCAATAGAAGTTACCTTGGTCTCTAAAAGAATTTCCTCGTTTCTATAAGAAATGGTAAAATTCATCTTGTTCCAAAAGTTTAAACTAATAGGAAATAGTAAATTTAATCATTTAACTTTTACCCTAATACTACCCCTCACGAGTGAGCTCAAACTCCCCTTCATATGCGGGGTCTAAAAACTAGACTTTTTAAGTTTTTAAATGGGAGGTAAAGTGGAGACAAGTTTTCAACTCAAGATCACTTGCTCCAATACCATGATAAACTATCACCTGTCCCAAAAGCTTAAGCTAATGGGAATGGTGAATTTAATCATTTAACCATCATTCACTCACATTTAAGATTATGGCAGATTATTGAAAAATAACAACTTACGGCTACATTTGATATCCTTGTATCTCTCTATCACTATTTCTTTCTCATTCATCTTCTATTTGCTCTTTAATGTACTCTTGTTATTTCTCTACTTTAATTGAGTGATCTAAAAATTAGATCAAATCAAATCTGCAAGTGCAAACACCCCTAGAAGCCTAATAAACCATAAATCTTACACCCAATACTTTTCACTATCAAACCCAAATTGGCCCTACCCCTATCTAAATCAACCCTAATCCCAATTCCCCAAAATAGAGTTGTAAGGTGCAGGATTAAGATGCTGCCTTGCTTCAACTAGCATAACACAAGATGCAGGACTCAGCTTCTGCCCTGCTTCAACTAGCATAACACTAAAATCGACAAAATACCAATACATAGCACCCACTATACACATGATAACCAATTATTTCTTTAAAAAAAAAATTAAATAAGCATAAGCCATCCTTTCTAGGATTTAACATAATTTCTCAATCCTTCAAGCATATCAATAAATAAGATTATAGTTGATTGGAGTTGCATATGCAAGAGGACAGGCAAGAACCAAGATCATTTCCTACACCACTGTTCTATTGCAAGGGACTCGTGTGAGTTCGTCCTTGGGATGTTTAGAGTTTTGTGGGTGATGCCCAAGACTATGCTTTTTTTGATTCAAGGTTGGAGAATAAAGCCAAACTCCTCCCAACAAAGAGCTTGGGATTTAAATCAACCATGTTTAATGTAGACTATGTGGAATGAAAGTAATCAAAGGATTTTTAGGGGGCATCAAATGTCAACTATGAAAATTAAGTTGACATTGGTAAGCTTATTGTTTTCTTGGCTTTTAGTTGATACAGGGTGGCCAACAAGTTTCATAGATTTCATATCCTCTTTACATTCTTCGGTTTTTGGGGGAAGACACCCAGCATACTCATCAAACCAAAGATCGGACATATTGGTGACTCAAATTTTTCAATAAAATTTCACATTACATATCCAAAAAAAGAAAAAGATTAGACAGTTTGAAAAGACATGAGATTATGTGATATCTTTTAATTTAGACTAATATTTTTATGCATGTCATAGATTTTAAACTTCCTGAATCATTTAGAGAGAGAGAGAGAGAGAGAGAGAGAGAGAGAGAGAGAGAGAGAAATAGCAAACAACTGCTTTGTCTTACCATATGTTTCTTTACGGCTTTGTCTTATTCACTCTCAAATATCTCAGCAAGACGCAAAATTGAACTCTGAAGCACAACTGCTCCCTTTTCCCATCCAGATTTCTTACTGCAAATCAATGAGATAAAAATAGCAAACAATGGCACAAAGTAATTTTTCGCCAGAATTGCCAACGGTTGACAAGCAATCTGGCATCAAACAACCATCAGATTGTATTACAAATTTACAATGAAATGTATTTTTAAGAAGACAAATAAAAAAAACCAGACACCAAAACAATCAAAAAGCAATATTAGTTTCATGTTTGAAAGGGAAATATACAGAACACATCAGTTATAACTTATATATTTAACAATGACATTCTTGAGTATTCAACAATAAAAACTTGACATCAAGCTGAAATTAGAGTTTCCCATCCCCTAGTTAAAAAAATGAGATAGATATTAGAATATGTAGATACCTTAGTGACCCAGCTTAGGTTGGTGCTATCCCCACGTAGAACCAGAGCTGGAAGAAGCCAATGGCAACATTACTGCATGAAATAACTAGGTTCGCCATCTGAAACAAATAGTTGATGTATCAACTTTGAGCAGATGCAATGTGGTCGATGGAACACTTATGGATGCCATATCTCAAACCAAGAAAAAACTATTAGAAGAATGTAAACTTTGTTAGAATTATGGTTAAAGTGATTAAATTCACTATTTCCTAATGGCTTAAACTTTTGGGACAATTAATAAATTAACATAGTATCAGACCAAGGGATCTTGAGTTTGATGCTTGTCTCCACTCTACCTCCCATTTAAAATGTTAAAATCCCACATGTTGGGCCTCGCATATTATGGAGGAGTTGCACCCACACACGAGAGGGAGCGTTACAATTATGATTAAGTAATTAAATTCATCACTTCCTAATATCTTAAGCTTTTGGATTAGCTTGTGGGATTATCGGTAATTTAACAAACTTTAATTAGTCAACAATAGATTGGTAATGTGGAAATTTAAAAATAGGATGGAGTTGAGCTACCATTATTGCATGCACATAAATGGCACTACACAAGCAAATAAATATCCAAAGCATCATCTTTGTTTTCAACAATAATATAACAAAATTACACATTGGAGGCCAAATAAAAAGGGACGATAGGTTAACAACATTACCTCCACAAGTGCAACTAAGCATACAACACAAGCAGCCAAGAAAAAGAAAATTGATCCCATTAGTTCCTCCAAAGACTAGCATCAGAGAAGTACTTCAACTTGCTGGAAATTTAAGTCCATTACGATGAATGTACACACAAATCCTTTAAAAAGTAAATATTTCAATCAGTTTCAAGAAATTTTAGACACTACCAAGAGAAGAAAATTATATTCATCACCTTCAGCATAGATGCGTACTTAAGCTGTCTGGATAGATTATGAAGTACTGCATTGACAAATTCCCAGAAAAAAAATTAAATCAATAAATAAACAAAATAAAATAACAAGGCTGCAGATAATAAGAAACTAACCATCACTAACTGATAATGCAAACAGAAAAAACAGGATGGATTTTATAACTCTGAAAAGGATCAATAGCAGGAACTGCACACATCATAAATACAGCCTGGATGAGTCAACAAGAATCATGAAATAAACATAATGAGTTTGAAACATAGGCATGAATTTGAAATTCCAATAATGGGATTGAAGCAAGTTTTAAACATCCTAGGTATTTTTTAAGCCCCACACCATCGAAAAGAAACAGATCAATAAGAAAGAGACTACTTATATGAAAAGTATTTATATATGAACATGCATTGGGAAGTAATCTAATCTTCTACCAGCAATTTGAATACCCTTCAATAGCTGTGATGAAACCAATTATCTAATTCTTCTTCTCTAAGGGGAACAAATCAATCAATTCTTGATGTTGTCTTCTTTGCCTCAACATCAAGATGAGAGATGCCAATAAACAAAGATTTTGTGTATGACGACATAGAAGATGCAGGTTGTCAGATGCTTTTTGGAGATTGACCACTTTATCAATGGTGAATTGTTTAAAAATAATGAATTGGCCTTGTTCAGAATTCATGCTCACCTATCATAAAAATTACCAGGTATCTATCCACTTTGATAGCGCTGAATCTTAGGTGGAGATCTCGAATTACAAGAATGGACATCTTCACCACCACTTCATATTCGGTTTTTTATTGGTAAATTCATATTCAAATTACTGTGTCTTTGATTTTTCTTTTTAGTGGACTTGTCCTTTTCCTCACACAAAACAATGCTCTAAATAAATATAAAAATGAAAAGGCATTACATATACCTCCAACTCTACTTCCTCAGTACAAATAGCATTGTGCATTACAGTAAAAATAACAGTTTCCAGCATGGGTTGAGGCCGAGGACCAGCAGCTAGACCTTCCTTGCTGTAACAAGTTTTTCTTTTGAGGAAACCACCAATGTAACACCAAAGTTCGAACTAGAAGAAAAGATTAATAGACATTAGTATTGAGAATCACTCTCTCAAAATCTAAATATCAATCTCTAATAAACAAAATAACATTCATATTTATAGAATAATCTAGTAATAGTAATATATACAGTTGCAACCACAGGACAATAAATATTGACCATAACAATAATAGGGCTCTAACAGTGCAAATTTCTATTTGATTTTGTTACTTCTCTAATGGATCAACACTTTGAGTCTCTATGGCATGTAGTTTCAAACCCATAGTTATTTTATTGGGCTTCTTTTTTTCTTTGTGCCTTTTAATAGTTAGAAAAAGATAAATTTGCACCTATAATGGCGTTGAGGTTTGTTTGATGCAATTCTTCCCTAAGCAATGTCAAGGACCCTAGGTGTAATGCCTGCAAAAATAAATGCGCAATGTTACTTATCAAGAAAAAAATGTACAATGTTACTTATCAAAAAAAAATGTGCAATGTCTAGATTTATCTTCCTTTTTCTCACCTGTTTAGACTGTTGACCTCCAAAATATACCCAACTTGTTAATCCCTAATTGAATTTTAATCAACTTATTTCTCCAGCATTACCAACCACAAATTTCTAACCCCAACAACCCTACCTCCCTCAAATACATGCTGCAAAATTAAATCCTCCATCCTTAATCCTATTTTCCACCCCATGAAACCCTTCAAAATTAAATATTTCCAAGGGCAATTTAAGTCATAAGCCATCTACATCTTTCTTTTGCATAAATTCTAGATTTTAAGTCATAAGCATAGATAACAGTGAAGAAATACAAGGGGCCAACATCAGATGCCAATGGATGCAAAATAACAAAGTTCAACACCATAATGTTGATATCGCTGAATGACTTAAACATCCTACATCAAGAATCTAATTTTGTGCCTAAAGATCCTATATCAACATTGGTATCAAAGCTCATTCAAGCTTCTGTCCTGCATCAGAAGATGACAAAAACCTCTTGAAACATGAGCTATGCATGAAGTTAAAAAATAATGCGCATCAAACGAATATATCTGAAATAGGTCACTTTTCAATTTCCTTGTCTACAAGAGACCCAAGAATGTAAGTCTCCATTTCCTGAAGAAGATGTACACCCTGATGGCTTTGAAGTGGGTAAACCTGAATAAAATTGAATATAGGATTTATTCAAAACTAATCATATAAAATCCAAAGAGATGGAGTGATTCTCAACAGAATATTTCAGCACTTCAATGACAGCCCTGATCAATTCTAGCAAGAACTTCATGAAGACTATCATACTCAAAGTCTTCTGTCTGAAAGCACAATCAAATTTTGGTTTCTCAGAGAAAACCAACATGCATGTGATACAAAGATGGATGGTCATCAAAACAGATCAACACAAACCTTAACCTGGTCTAGTGTGGCCTTGGCATCAACTACAAAAGAGTACGACAGCAGAAACCCATTGTAGCATTACTTAAAACGAGCACAACCAGCACAAAGTGTATACACTGCCACAGGCAAAAATAATGTCGCCTGCTCACTTAATATAGAAGGCTCCTACATAATTAAAAAAACTATAAAAATAAAAAATAAAAATAAAAACTGTTACTAATACATAATACCACAACATTCAAAAAATAATCAAACATATGATCCCTACCAAGTACTAACATAACTCATCAATGATTCAAGTGTGCAGGCTTCAAAAGTGAAAAATACACATCAAATAGAAGAAAGGACATATAAAGCATCTTCAACTAATGGCGAAATGAAACACCAAAGGTCCAAATGTGAATTTAAAATGTAAGACTATTGCAATAGTTTCAAAAGAAGAAGATGTCAATCTCTGGCACTTTGAAGCATAGATAATATTTAAGGTTTCATAAAGCACAAGGTTCGGTTAAAATAATTTCAGCATAACCATACAATTTTCCTAGGAGTATATACACATTCCTAACCCTAGTAAAAGAAAATTCCTGCCTCATTTGTTTTCTCAGACTTATTATGTACAAAGTACTTTTATCCTGGTCACATTATGACAGTAGCTGTGGTGGTCAAGGTAAACACAGGCCAGTAATGCAAGTACATCTACTAGTCAACTTCTCAAACACTACTAATAGTTCAAGCCCTTTTTAAGTTGACTGAGATATTTTTAGTCATGGATATCCCAGTACATGGAGACTACAAAGCAAAATGGATGAAAGTAATCTTACCACCTAAAAGTCAAGTTTACCAAAAATAATGTAAATTTCTTAGAAGCAAGATCTTTTAGACAATTGAACTTCAAAATTCTATCCCATAAGGATTATTTCTGCATGGTAAACTAAAATATTTGAAGCTTCAGTCTTTAAGATCACATTCATGAGTACCACAACAGATTTCAGCATCAACATTGAAACCTACGCTTCAATAAATTAGAAATAATGTGAACCAAATGAGAACAACTAGAGAACTAAAACGTATGTCATATTCATAATAGTATAAGCAAACAGACCATCCAATTAGCAAGTCCCAAAACTGCTCTCAGGAGAATTTTCCGGAGATTTAAAATGTTAGGAAAGTCACCCTGCACAAAAATGAAGAAAGTGAATATTTACAAGTACACATCCCAGAACTAAAACTCATTACATAGAAAAATACCCCACGTAAGCATTAAAGTAAATTGCATTCTAAATTTCCTAAAGAAAGATCTGATGTGTGGCCAATCCAAGAATACATCCTAACTCATACAAAAGTCAATAAAACTCAAACTCACAAGAAACTTAAATGTTCTGCAACTCTACCCCAGCTTCATTAAGTTGGTAAGTACCTTCTATTTTGTCATTATCAGGAAGTGAATTGGGTAAAAACTAAATTACCCTAACGCAATACATTTCGTTTATATCATGTTTCTAAAGTAGACTAACACAAAGGAGGATTGACCCTCATAGAGGAAGGAGAGGAATAATATGATGTAGACTCAATAAAGATGACATCAACTCTAACAAAGTGACAATCAAGTCAAGGGAAATAACATTTATACCTTTATGAGTACGAGAGTACACAAGCAAAATACACTTAAGAGATTGAGAATCAAGTTAGTAATCCCCTAGACCTAAAAAGAATAGGATAAAACCCATGTACAATCCACAGACCAATATCTGCATTACTGAGTTATTGCTAACAGCCAACCAGATCTGCCTTTCTTCCTTTTTCTCACCTATTTTGACTGTTGACCCCCAAAATATACCAAGCTTGTTAATCCCTAATTGAATCTTAATCAACCTATTTCTTCAGCATTACCAACCATAAAGCCCTAACCCCCACAAAGACATGCAGCGAAATTAAATATTTCTAAGTGCAAATTAAGTCAGAAGCCATCAACCTCTTTCTTCTGCATAAATTCTAAATCTTTTAATTTTTAAATTAATACACATACCCAATGGATCTTGAACCCACAAGGTTTTTCACTTAATATTAGAATTGGTATTTCTATAAAATGACCATCAACTTATTCGAAGAGAAATTGTTAGGAAAATGGTGAAAGTAATAGTTGAATATGACTCTCCAATACTATTATTTGACAATTAAATCAATAGCTTTCAACAGTGATCTGGTTTACTGACGGCCTTTCTAATCTGGAAAAATCCTGAAAATCTTTAAAAACTGTAATGGTTTTAACCAAACTGGGAAGAGTAAGTGAAGTTGGTTGTCATAGTTCAATCTAGCAAATAGAAATATAAAACAGGTACAAAATCGATGCAGCAACACAATAAAAGAGTCATGCACTAAGCCATTGCAACAAAGCAAATAAATGGGCACCAAACAGCAATCACAGCTGATCAGACTCATTAGAGATAGTAACAATATCCATAATGTACTTTAGGCAATAATCATGATGTTATCAGGAATGAGATCAAGTGAAACTCTGATTGGATTTGTGTTTACGGATTATGGTAATCTAAAGACTGGTATCAACATCACAGATTCACTGGCCAGTAATTAGTGTGTGAAGGAAAAAATTTTGAAGTATTAGATATTCTATGACCGTTTGGTTTTAACAATTATGGACAATCAGATGCAATTTGGGAAATTTATCAATCCAAAAGTAAACCACCAACTAGTTCTGTCATCTGCCCTCCCCAGGGATGGCACAAAATTGTCACGCAATTCCCGAAGAAAAATTCCCCCAAGAGATAAGTGTTTGAGAAAGAACAAAAGGCTACAACAGACAAAATATGTCACAATGTTAACAAAGGTCCAATGCAATAATTCTAGAATGTAACCCTCCACCTTTAAAATGAGCACATCACGCTAACAAATTCTATCTTGCACAAGAATAAAACATATTATGATGGCTGTCATTTAATGGAAAATCAAAAATTTATGAGTGCTTACATGCACATTTGTACCTAACAAAAAAGTGTTAACTGCACATATCACGTAAATTAAAAAGTCAACTAAAATTGACAAAACATACAAACATCCTGAGTAATGCAAATGTTTTCACCATACTTTCCTCTATTTAAAACACCATAAAGGAGCAAGCATGAAGAATCAAAAGGAATTTGTTTCCATTGACACGTAATTAAAGGTAAATGCACTTACACTAATGGAATTCTTTTAAATAACCTAAGATCCCACACATCTTGACGTATGACATATCTGTTTATTAAATCCTGGAAGAAGAATAGGTGACATAAAAACACTTTCAAAATAAAAGTACATACATTGGCGTAAATGGACTATTATAGAAGGCAATCACCTAACTGCCTAGAAAAAATGATAATACAAATAAAGTGTGAGAACACAGTCTAAGAGGATACATGTTCTGGCACCCACGTATGAAATTATATTTCCAAGGAGCACCAAAGCAGCATCTACCTGCAGGCTATGTCAGTAAATTTCACAACAATTGGATCTTTTAGGCTATGTTTATTTCATAATATCAACAAACCAGAGAAAGGTTGTCAATCATCATAACTATAATTCAGTAAAGCATAACTTATAAAAATAAAAGTACACACAAACAAACAAACGAACAAACATAAAGAGTCAAGCTGGGTGAACATTTAAGGTGCTCAAAGAAAAATAAGTTGAAGAAATATAAAAGAACTCGAACCCTCAATATAATGAGACTATCAAAGAAATTTGACACTGGTAACCCATGCACGAAACAACTCCATATTACTTGCCAACTAAAGTCAAACTGCAAAATTTTCTTCAAACAAAAAAAATTCAGTTTTTAGTTTTCAGTATGAGGATAACAATATTAATTAGAGCAATACAGAAGACATATATGTTCATTAATAGGGTTTATAATTTTTTGATACTAAAAAAAAATTTCTTGCAAAAAAAAAAAAAGAGCAACTCAATGACACAAACATGCTAAGGAGTTTTCCCATTCAAGAAATTTATAGAACTATACAATGCCCAGAGAAAAATAAAAAGATAGACCTAGCCCAAAGGAAAAATCAGGTAACTATTGCATATAAACTAAAAAGTCAGTCTTCTCCCCCTAAAATATTGTACATGAAAATATTATTCGAAAGGTAAGGCAACTTAGTGGGCATACCACTATGGAATCAACAGTACAGAATTTACCAGTAAAATAAGTGGATTAGGCATTGGAGATCACCTTTGATGAACTTTTCAAACGTCTAATAAGTGCTTCCAAAAATATTTTCTGCAAAATTAACATACCCATGAAACATTAAAAAAGAAAAAAAACAACAGGGTAACATAGGATTCCAAGGATCTCATAAATTAGCAGGCATCTGATACCCTGTGTTTCCATAAGCACATTGCTGCTTGCCACTCCTTAGAGGTAAGTCTATCCTCATAACTCAAATAGAGCATCTGCATAATATGCAAGATGAAAATGAGTTTGGATTTGTCTTTCAATAGACTTTTTGTTTGTCATCTTCTGATCCTCAGCAAGTGAAACTGCAGGTTTCAAATACATCTCTAAAACAGTTCTGGAGCTGCATTTTAAACCACAAGCACAGTCTGCCAAGCAATTGAGAAAATTAAAGAAACGAACACACATAAAACCCAAAGGGACACAAAACAAATTTTTTAAATATATATTTAGGGTATAACTTGCTAGCTCGAGTTTTCCCAACCAAGCGATATACATCTGAACCTCTTGATTTAACACATAATTCTGTATGATATATTTTGCAAGGCTGATGAAAATTTCATCCTGATCTTGGGCATGCAAAAGCTTTGCTTCGTCAGGCTGCCATCACTTATAATAATGCATGTGCCAACTATGTCTGAGCAACGTCTCAGCAATGCGCATGAAATAGATGTTTACAATTGGGCAGAAATCAATGTATTTAAACGAACAAGCACAAAGTTTCTACAGAAACCAAAAATCTTGATAGCTAGTTTTCTCTCCATTTAAACCAAGGTAATGATTAGAAAAATCATGTTCTTCCATAGGTGAAAAGGGCCTGTAAAAATATTTTCTGCAAAAAGGCTAGCAAATGTTCTGAGGGAGGAAAGAGAAATATAAAAGAGGTACAAAATCAATGCAGCAACTGAATAAATGAGTACATGCATTAAGGCATTGCAACAAAGCAAATAAATGGGCACCAAATAGAAATCGCATCTAATGATGATCAGACTCATTAGAGATGGTAACAACATCCATAATGTACTTTTGGTGACAATCACGATGTACAGTTATGCTCAAACTATGAGACTAACAAAGAGTTGTGATCAGGAATGAGATCAGGTGAAAATCTGATTTGACTCAAACAGAAGATCATACACAATGGTTAGCTTAAAAATAGAAGCATCATGTACATGACTTGAAGAATTAACCTATAAAGAATCTGTTTCATGGATAGTATAAAATGCATACATAAAACCTTATTTTCTTTTTCTTTTTGTTTTTATGGTAAAAAATGCATAATTAAAACATAATATTCAAGTTTCCCGTCAAGCATACATATCAATACCTTTGAATTATCAAAATGTCCATGCCTTATGGAACGGAAACAATTTAATTACGGGGTTGAATTATGTGACCCTGTATCATTTCCAGTTCAACAAAACAACAGGTTTTTAAAACACTTGAAATTGATGTCACCCTACTCTGTATTGGAGAATGTCACGTAAAAACAAAGTGAGGAATATCACTACTTTATTTACAATGTTTCCTTCTAAGGGAGCAAATGCCATCCTTGTCTGATTCCTCAATCAATGCATTAAACAGTAGACACATATTGGCCCCTAAAAATTTTGTGAGCACAGTGTTTATGTCAGCTCCTTTTCCAACAAGTTAAGATGTATGTAAGAAAGTGCAAATCCCAGATGTTGCTCCCTTTATCCGGTTTAAGAAGATAATAGGGGAAAGTCCTAAAAGTACAAACTTATAATAATAAACCCCCAAAAAATAATAACAAAGCTAAGTACAAACTTATAATTTAATTTTTGCGAAATATTTCAAGACTTAAAATTCCGATTCCCTATCTCTACAAACTTTGTCCTCATATAAACTGAGGTGCAACCTATGCCAAATAAGATAACAGTTTCCCTACCAATGTTCGAGAAAACTATATTAACATAGGGTTTAACTATTAGACATTTTCTCCTATTTTCCCCTTCTCTTTTTAAAAAAAAAAAAAAAAAAACAAACAAACAAACAAACAGGACAAACAAGACGGGCAGAACTGGAATTAGTTAAAACCAAACAAATGGAGTAAGAAATACACACTCAAAACACCAAATTTGGTCGCTCCAGCAAATTATTTTTGTCAACCAAGTAGTTAAGGGAGTATTAAGATCAAAGGTAAATAAAATCTAAAACACAGTAGCGAAAAGGTTATGATAAATATCACTATTCAATATATCATTTTTAAGGCACAAAAGGAGAAAAGTACCAACATGAGATTGTTGAGAAAACAAAGAGAATCATGATCTCAACCCAACATCACTCCAAAAAATTAGTTTTCTGACTCATAAAATCTTGATCCAATAATTAGACCTTAAACTTTAGGAGAAGAATACTGAAATCAAGAAAGAAAGAGAAACTACGGCCTTAGTTCCCAATCAAACTTAGTTGGTCAGGTAGCTATACCAGTGTTTAATTTTTTAAACATGGTAAATTGCGGTAACGTAGTCATAAAACCCCAAAGCATCCCCATGCCAGGTCCAACAAAACAAGACAAACCCATACAAGTAAAAAGTTTGAAATCCTATATAATGAACACGTAGAAAAGCACATGTTTAAAGCACCCAAATGTTTACCCTATTAGATAGCCCAAAAACAATGACTCACAATATTGACAAAATCTCCAAAAGGAATAAGAGGGGAAACAAACAGATGAAATTAGGTTCTATGTTTTTTTTTTGGTATTTTCCAATGAGCTTAAGTTCAAAAAAGTTGTCATAAGTGCAAATTGATGGCAATAGAAAAGGAACCAGGACAATTTTGCTAAGCAAGGCAAGCAAATGCAGCCTGAAAAGCCTGAAATAAATGCAAGCACCAATTTTCATTTACAAAGCAAATATTTAAATACTTGAACACATAATAACCAACAAGCCAACAATAAGGGAATGGAAAGTTTACATTATTTTACTCTTAAAAGAATGAACCAAATTGATCTAGTAAAGCCAACTTTGCCAAAACATTCATACCTTCAAAACTACCAAGCACAAAAAATTCATAAAATAAATTCAACAAGGGATAGTATCAAGTTTAAGAGAACAGTAAATTTAATATTTATAAGCAAATTGTTAGAAGCCAAGTTTACTACAACAAACTCCTTATAAGGTAGCCAACTAAAAATACACTGAGACTGCTAGAATTAATTAAAATCCACAAATGAAAAAACCCGCATTATTTCAACCATATTTAGATCAAAATCCTCATCAATCTATAACTACTCCACACCAATAAGAGGCATTACCACATTCAAATTAGATATGAGCATGCCAACACAATGACTAAAACAAGACAAGGGGACAAAGGGAAAAAAATTGGATTGGAAGTTTCAAACCCACATTAAGCTCCTGTAATTTATAATCCTCTTGAAATCAAAGCCTAAAAAAAGCAAACACTGCAACTGTTTGAAAGAATTAAAACAACGAGAAACTGTACTTATAAAGTGAGGATTGTAAGAGTAACAAATACAGAAGGATAAGAGAGAGAGAGAGAGCATATCACCAAATCAAACTCCGCCACCTGCCTTGCCAAGCACCCAAAAGAAAATTCCATCTGCTGTAAACAAGTCATGATTGAGATTTTAAAAAAACCCTAAGAATTGCAAAGTTGCAAAACAATGACTGGAAGAACTCTAAAAGAAAACCCAATACTTAACCTAGCATTTAGAACAACAATGTTTAGAACAAACAACTTGTTTCCTACATGGTTGCCAATGACAACAATGATGATCTCATATTCTGAAAAGTTGTAACAAGTATAAGTAGATGGCAGCAGGAAAAAAGCAACCAGGACAAACAAGCCGGGTAGGACAGGATGTAGTTAAAACCAAACAAACAGAGCCAGAAACACACAGTCCAAACACCAATTTGCGTTAACAAAGTGACAATTTTAAACCCATAAATTTTTATATATATACATAAATATATATATATATATATATAAATGAATTAAATGTTATCATGATCGAGATTAAAAAAAAAAAAAAAAAAAAAAACACAACGAATTGCAAAGTTACAAAACAATGAATAGAAGAACTCCTCTAAAAATAAACCCAATACTTACCCTAACATTTAGAACGACGATGTTTAAAACATACAACTCGTTTCCTACAGGGTTGCCAAATGACAATATTGATGATCTCATATTCTGAAAAGTTGTGATAAGTACAAGTAGATGGCAGCAGAAAAAAAGCAACCAGGACAAACAAGCCAGGTAGGACAGGAAGTAGTTAAAACCAAACAAACAGAGCCAGAAATACAGTCCAAACACCAATTTGTGTTAACAAAGTGACAATTTTAAGCCCATAAATTTATGTGTGTATATATATATATATAAATGAATTAAATGTTGTCACAATTTAATATTGCAAAGCATACTACTCACATTTACTACTCATAACACTTTTAATGGTTTCTAGGGAACTATGGCCAAAGAAGTATCAATGCTGGTGAAGAAGGCAATGGAAGCAATCAAGGAAGACACGGAAAGAGAACTAACACTCATTGAGGATGGGGAGGAATAATATGAAGTAGACCCAATAAAGATGACATCAACTCTAACAAAGTGACAATGAAGTGAAGGAAAATAACATTTGTACCCCCTATGAGTACAAGAGTACTTAAGTAAAATACACTTAAGAGATCAAGAATCAAGTTAGTCACCCCCTAGACCTAAACTACGAACATACACACCCAAAAATCTTATGAGGTAAATGGAACAAGGGTGTGTCAAGAGACAGCACAGTCATAGGAATCTAACCATCAAAAACAATTGAAAGCACACAGTTGATATGATAACAAGTTGTCAATACTGCATCACTCCGATATGTTGTTGTAACATTCATATGGAATAAAAGCACACAGGGTAAGTGGGTGACTACCAATAAATGTCTCAATTGCATTTTGGCACACAATTTTTTGCTGTAGAGTATGAGAAGAAGACTGATGAAGTATGTCATGATAATCCAGAAAGTGGGACAAAGAAGTATGAAAATATTTATGAGCATTATCAAATTGAAAAACACAAATTGAAGCGTTAAGGCTTTATTTTCATATAAATGGATATAACAATACAGTACAATTATCATTCTATCCTTCATAAAATATAACTCTAGAATAGCATCAATGAAAATTTCAAAACATCTATAAAGTAAATACAAACCACAAATCTATAAAGTAAACAATCCATGTCACAGAAACTATCAAATAAATTGTGCAGCAAAATTAAAAACATAAAAATAAGAAGGAAACTTCCATACTCACAACTGCTGATTTAGCTACAAGAAGATAATCAATGCAAAGCTAACAAACCTAGGAACAAAAAAAAACATGTTAGAAAAAGAACAATGGAGGAAAAAAACTGTCACATTTAATGATCTTAGTCAAACAAAAACTTAATCCCAATTAAATATGAACATAAGGCTCCACAAAGGAACACAGATAAATCAAAGAATGTAGAAAGGCAATGCACGTTTCCAAAAAAACACTCAACAACTGTTTGAACCACATGCATAATGGTAACCATAGAAAATAAAGGGACCGGAGGATCTGATGAACGAGAGGCTAGAGATAGAATGAGGCTGACAATAGATAGCTGCAAAAATCAAAGAAGCCAGTCAACATATTATAACTAAAGACTGTATAAGAAATTCACTTTGTCCCGACTAACAAGAAATATGAATTAGTTTAACTTTTTATCAACTATAATATATATATCAGAACACATCAGAATTTGCACAACGAACCTCTCATTGGGAGAAGAATTGTCCATCCTGCCCAATGTTGTACCATTGGGCAGGATGGAGAAGAATTGTCCATTGTGGATGCCCTAAACTAGCCCATGGACCCAACTCAGTTTAAAAAGTTCTTTTAATCCAATAAGAATCCGTGGAAGTCAGCTGATACATAGTAGATTATTTTTTTGACAATTTCTGTCTTTTCAGAATTTTTTATTAAGGTTTTAATGTATGGCCAGGATTTAATAGTGGGGTGAGAGTTTGTTTTTCTTAGGGTTTTCTTTAGCTACAAAAGAAATGCAATTCTCATAAATAACCTTCAACAACAACAACCAAGCTGTAGTCCAAACACCGTGGAGTCAGACATGGATCCTCGACCAACTAGCAAGGGTCGGCCACATATATTTTTTTCCATCTTTCAATTTTTTATTTTTCATATGTAAAAAAGATGTATGTATAAAAAGCAACCTTGTGCAAATAGCACAAAGCAGTCAAAAAATTTACAGGGAAAAAAAAAGGGCACAGAAGAAATTACAAACAGGGAGAAAACAAAAAAAAAAAAGGTGAGTCCCCAAGCTCAAAAAAAAAAAAAAAAAAAGTGTGGCACCCCCATACCAAGAAAATCCAAAATATAAAAGAAAATAAGCCAATCAGAAAGCAACCATCCCAAATAACATTAAGAACATCCAGCAAGTTATCATATACCCTCACTAATAATTGAAACTTAGAGAAAAATTACAAAAAATAAAAAATAAAAAGAAGAGAGATATGGGGGGAGAAAGACAAAGTAATTATAAAACATAGATAAGAAAGAACAGAGATGAAAAGACAACAAAAGTGGCTGCGAGCTGACTTCAAAACTACTTGAACAGAGCTATTAAAATAAAATATTTTGCAGCCTAAATCGAATGAAGTGTCCGTGCATCCTAGTCTAAACCTCCACGCCCCACAACATCTAAGAACACTTTTTAAAAGGGGAATTTAAACATATGAGGCCTTAAACAACAGCACCGCTTCCTGTCCACCTCAACCACATCTTAACATACATAAATAGATACTAATGGGCAAATTCTAAGTACCTCATACTAACAACAAATACATAAAGCTTCTCAATGTAAACTCACTTAGAAATACCTGAAACAGCAGCTCTGTGCCCAAGAATATTTATAATAACCTCAATTACAGCCAACTGATGGCATTTATGCCTACAAAGAACAGCGGCCGCTATTTTATAATGCATTTCTACCAAAAACTGCACAATGCAATGAAACACAAAGAAATAAGAAAGAGATCTGGATTTTGCAAGAGAAATTTCAGAAAACCTGGAAACAAAAACATATTGCATGAAAATGCAACATCACCATGAAAACTCTATCTGGGCGAAAAAATGTTAATCTTATCAACAACACCAGCAGTTACAGGATTCTCCTCCCTGCATAAGTCCAGTGAGAACAAATATGATAAGGCTCCACAAAGGAACACAGATAAATCAAAGAATGTAGAAAGGCAAAGCACATTTCCAAAAAAACCATCAACAACTGTTTGAACCACATGCACAATGGCATCCCTGGAAAATATAGGGAATGGAGGATCTGATGCACAAGAGGCTAGAGACAGAATGTGGCTGACAATAGATAGCTGCAAATAACAAAGAAGCCAGACAACATATTATAACTAAAGACTCTTTAAAAAATTCACTTAGTCCTGACTAACGAGAAATATAAATTAGTTTAACTCTTTATCAACTATAATATATATCAGAACAAATCAGCATTTGCATAACGAACTTCTCATGGAGAGATGCACATTGAAATTAGTGATGTTGTACCATTGGGCTGGATGGACAAGAATTATCCATTGTGGATGCCCTAAACAAGCTCATTGACCCTACTAAGTTTAAGAAATTCTTTTAATCTAATAAGAATCTGTGGAAATCAGCTGATACACAGTAAATTATTTTTTGGACAATTCATGTCTTTTCAAAAATTTTAATTAAGGTTTAAATGTATGGCCAGGATTCAATCAAAGGTGGAGCCAGAGTTCGTTTTAATGAATGTATGGCCAGGATTCACCAACACAAAGAATGACTAAAACAACAATACAGGACAAAGGGAAAAGAATTCGGATGAAAATTTCAAACCGTAATTAAGAAAGACCGTAATTTTTAATCCTCTTAGAAACAAAGCCTATGACAAGCAAACACTACACCAGTATTTGAAAGAATTAAAACAAGCAGAAACTGTCGTTATAAAGTTAGGATTGTAAGAGTGTAAAAAAAACAGAAGTATAAGAGAGACAGTGAGAGCTTATCGCCAAATCAAACTCTGCCACTTGCCCTACCAAGCACCCAAAAGAAATTCCATTTGCTCTCAACATGTCATGATTGAGATTTTTCAAATGCACCCCGAATTGCAAATGTTACAAAACAATGAACAGAAGAACAATTCTCTAAAAGTAAATCCAATATTTCCCTTGCATTTAGAATGATGATTAAAGCGTACAACTCATTTCTTATATGGCTGCCAAATGACAAAATTGATGATCTTATATTCTGAAAAGTTGTGAAAAGTACAAGTACATGGAAGAAAGGGAAAAAAAAACAAACAAACAAACTGGACAAACAAGATGGGTAGAACTGAAATTTAGTTAAAACCAAACAAATGGAGTAAGAAATACACACAATCGAAACACCAAATTTTGTCGCTCCAGCAAATTATTTTTGTCAACCAAGTAGTTAAGGGAGTATTACGATCAAAGGTAAATAAAATCTAAAACACAGTAGCGAAAAAGTTATGATAAATATCCCTATTCAATATATCATTTTTAAGGCACAAAAGGAGAAAAGTACCAACACAAGATTGTTGAGAAAACAAAAGAGAATCATGATCTCAACCCAATGTCACTCCAAAAAATTAGTTTTCTAACTCATAACAATCTTAATCCAATCATTAAACCTTTAAATTTTAGGAGAAGAATATTGAAATCAAGAAAGAAAGAGAAACTATGGCCTTAGTTCCTGATCAAACTTTGTTGGCCAGGTAGCTATACCAGCGTTAAATTTTTTAAACATGGTAATTGAGGTAACATAGTCACAAAACCCCAAAGCATCCCCATGCCTAGTCCAACAAAACAAGACAAACCCATACAAGTAAAAAGTTTGAAATCCTACATAATGAACATGTAAAGAAGCACACGTTTAAGGCACCCAAATGTTTACCCTATTACATAGCCCAAAAATAATGACTCACAATATTAACAAAATCTCCAAAAGGAATAAGAGGGGAAACAAATAGATGAACTTAGGTTTCATGTTCCCTTTTGTATTTTCCAATGAGCTTAAGTTCAAAAAAGTTGTCATAAGTGCAAATTGATGGAAATAGAAAAAGGAACCAGGACAAACTGCTAAGCAAGGCAAGCAAATGCAGCCTAAAAAGCCTGAAATAAATGCAGGCACTAATTTTCATTTACAAAGCAAATATTTAAATACTTGAACACATAATAACCAGCAAGCCAACAAGAAGGGAATGGAAAGTTACATTATTGTACTCTTAAAAAAAAAATGAAGCAAATTGATCTAGTAAAGCCAACTTTGCCAAAACATTCATACCTTCAAAACTACCAAGCACCAAAAATCCACAAAATAAATTCAACAAGGGATAGTATCAAGTTTAAGAGAACAGTAAATTTAAAATTTATAAGAAAATCGTTAGAAGCCAAGTTTACTACAACAAACTCCTTAAAAAGTAGCCAACTAAAAATATCCTGAGACTACTGGAATTAATTAAAATCCACAAATGCAAAAACCCACATTATTTTTCTCATGCCAACCATATTTAGATCAAAATCCTTAATCTAACTACTCCACACCAATAACAGGCATTACCACATTCAAATTAGATATGAGCATACCAACACAATGACAAAAACAAGACAAGTGGGCAGGGAAAAGAATAGGATTGGAAGTTTCAAACCTCATTAAGCTACCGCAATTTATAATCCTCTTGGATTCAAAGCCTAAAAAAAGCAAACACTGCAACTCTTTGAAAAAATTAAAACAACCAGAAACTGTACTTATAAGTGGAGATTGTAAGAGTAACAATGCAGAAGGATAAGAGAGAGAGAGAGAGAGAGAGAGAGAGAGAGAGCATATCACCAAATCAAACTCCGCCACCTGCCTTGCCAAGCACCCAAAAGAAAATTCCATCTGCTGTAAACAAGCCATGATTGAGATTTTTTTTTAAAAAACACCAAGAATTGCAAAGTTGCAAAACAATGAATAGAAGAACTCCTCTAAAAGTAAACCCAATACTTACCCTAGAATTTAGAACGACGATGTTTAAAACAAACAACTCATTTCCTACATGGTTGCCAAAATGACAACAATGATGATCTCATATTCTGAAAAGCTGTGATAAGTCCAAGTAGATGGCAGCAGGAAAAAAAGCAACCAAGACAAACAAGCCGAGTAGGACAGGAAGTAGTTAAAACCAAACAAACAGAGCCAGAAATACACAGTCCAAACTTTAGGGGGTAGAAATGTAATGATTGAAAAGTTTGTGGGACTAAATTGTGATGAGGCCAAACCACAAGGGTGGAAATTGAGGGACATTTTTAGCTTTGAAACAGAAGTATTGCAACAAAATGAAAACTAGTATTTTCGATAAACAACTGAACTGCATTAGATCGTAGACATCTGACAATCATGTAATGATGCTGTGTGAATGAAACTACAAAAAAGGGCACCTAGAAACCAGATAGTAGAATTGCTAACATAGCACAGTTAGAGAGAAACAAGTAAAAGGATCTAGCTGACCAGGTATCTACAAACCTTTTTTTTTTTTTGTCTAAAAGCTCCCATTCACATTACCATTCTCTCTCATCACGGAAACTATCTTGGGCCAATACTGCATCATCAAATCAATATAAAACACAAAGATCCTAGACTAGAGATGACAGTTTTGTACTTAAACGTTCTAGCTGTCGAAGACTACATATTTCTCTTGGTAGCGGCATCCTCTTATTGGTATCCTGTTGACAAAATCATGTTAGTTAGGTGTCAACAAAGCAAATACGAAGCTTTCACAATAGGAACACAATATTGAGTTTTTCATAATTTTTTTAATAGAAGATAAAAGTTTTTAACTACCATAATTAAGAATTAAAAAAATGGAAGAGAACAAATTCTGAAATTATAACCTATTTGTCTAGCTCACTCCTTGTTTCTAGTTCTGCAAGTTTGATATAGATCTCCACCATTTGATTCATCTATAAAGAGAGAGAGAGAGAGAGAGAGAGAGAGAGAGAGAGAGAATGATATAAGATTTTACATAAGAATGGAATCATACAAAGGTATATTTACAGAAGTCCAACATATGGAATTTTTGCCAAAATACTGATGGGTCCATTTGAGACCCACTTATTTTGCCAAAATTGAAATTTTTTTGCCGAAAGTACTATAAATATAGGTAAAAGTTAGCTAAAATAGTACAATGAGACCCATAAATAGCACATAGTACCAAAAAGTGCAGTAGACCCATAAATAGTAGCAAAAATAACCTAAATAGTAAAATAAGCTGGCAAAAAATAAGCTATTCAAATACAACCGATATGATAACTCTAATAAATTTTCCGCTGCAATTTTTTTTTTTTTAATTAAAATCTACCACGAATGAGTTTCCGCTACACTGTTTTTCCTTAGTACGGTCACCATTTGCAAGAGCTAGAAGCTAGTAACACAGAGAGAAGTAAGACATTAAAATATAGAAAAGCTCGCAAAAGGGCACATTTACAATACCTCCAGTCAAACATGCAAAAGTGCAAATGAATATATCACTGATAAGGTGAAGGGTTCAAGTTTTGCTCCTTACTTATCAGTTGCAATTCCATATAGAAGTAATCCAAAAATAACTAAAAGGAAGAAAACCATAACCGTATAATATGCTTAAAACCAGCAAATGGAGTAGAGCTTATATACCTGAAAGATTGTGTGGTATGGATGGTCAATGTCCATTTTCTTCACCAGTGAAAACAAAGCAAACTGCATAGTCCAACAATCCTGGTTAAAAATGAACACCCAACTACTCTATAATGTATAAGAATATCAACTCAGTTTCAAACCTAAAAATTATGTGGCCCTGAAGTGTCCTTTAAGCTACCAATTCTTGAAGCAATTTGGTACGCTAAAGGTATGAATTTGTAAGACTGAACCTATATATATATATGTGTGTGTGTGTGTGTGTGTGTGTGTGTGTGTGTATTTAAGAATAAGACATCAAACACCCAGAAGATAAATTCTTAAATAAAGGGAAAAAAAACATTTTAGGAATTAACTAACTATGCTAATTTTAATGTACCGCATTAATTGTGCTAAACATGCTGTTGACAACATTTTGTCTAGAAAAGGTGAATCACGGGGAAACTAGTCGAAACACCTGAAACCACACATGTTAGATCCTCCAAGGAAGCCATTTTCTCTTTAATTAAAATTCATGCAAAGTAATTCAGATTCAGCGTCATATATTCTCACATAACATGATTCAAGCTTTTCAACTTTATCCATTTCACCCAAACAGTGCATAACAAGTTTCAATTTGTTGAACAGAGGACCTGGATAAATAATTTCATACTACTCACATCATATTTGATATCCCTCCAATGCTAGATTGAGAAAACTGTCTCTGCCATCCTGCAAGAATTGGTAATTTAATAAACTTTAATTAGTCAACAATACATTGGTAGTGTAGAAATTTCAATACAGAATGGAGTTGAGCTACCAGTATTGCATGCACATAAATGGCACAACACAAGCAAATAAATATCCAAAGCATCAACTTTGTTTTCAACATTAACATAACAAAATAACACATTGGTGGTCAAATAAAAAGGGAATATAGGTTAACACCATTTAAACTTATAAAGTCCACAAATGCACTTTCTCATCAAACTCATGAATCATGTTAAATAAAACATATGACAATATTGAATTTCGATACTTTCATAATTTTTTAAATAGTACATATCAAAAAGCACCAACACCAATTAAACCACCAAAATAAGTCAAATAGATTACAACTCACCATATCAAAAATTTACCAAAGCATTCAAATAGTGAACTCTCAAATTCCCACAACTCCAAATATTTGCTAAGTTTTTATTTGGTGTGTGTGTGTTGAAATTACTTCTCTTTTTTTTAATGCACAGAATGTGACATGTTAAAATGCAATACCGTGAACACGAACATGCCACATTACAGCATAAAGCACAAGACATGGTGGCACTAAATCAGGCATAAAAATAAATGTGGTTTAGGACAAACTCAAACCAAGAAAATAATCATTACTTAATCTATTTCTCAAACAAAAGATCATAAACATTGAGAGAAGCATCTTGTACATGACATGAAGAATTAACCTGTAAAGAATTTGATTCCAGGAAATATAGTATAAAATGCATCCATAAAAATTTTTTGCCTTTTTCTTTTCAATTTTTCCCTAAAAATGCATGCTCAAAACATAATATTCAAGTTTCCCGCCAAGCATATATATCAATACCATTGAATCATCAAAATATCCATGCCTTAAGGAACAAAAACAATTTGATTACGGGGTTGAATTATGTGACCCTGAATCATTTCCAGTTCAACAAAAGGACAGGTTTTTGAAACACTTGAAACTGATGTCAACCTACTTTGTATTGGAGCATGTCATGTAAAAACAATGCAAGGAATATGACAACTTTATTTACAGCATATAAAGTGGGAAACAATTTAATGTTTCCTTCTAAGGGAGCAAATTCCATGCTTGTCAAATTCCTCAATCAATACATTAAACCATAGACATTTATTGGCCCCACGTAATTTTATGAGCATAGTGTTTATGTCAGCTCCTTTTCCAACATGTTAGGATGTATGTAAACTGTCAATCCCAGATGTTCTTCCCTTTGTCTGGTTTAAGAAGATAAAAGAGGAAAGTCCTAAAAGTACAAACTTATAATAATAAACCCCCAAAAAATAATCACAAAGCTAAGTACAAACTTAGGGTGTGTTTGGATACTTCTTATTTTGCTAAAATTGAAAACTTATTGCTGAAAATACTATAGATAAAGGTAAAAATTAGTTAAAATAATACAGTAGGCCCATGAATAGTACCAAAATGTGCAGCGGGACCTATGAATATTAGCAAAAATAAGTTGAATAGTAAAACAATTTTAATCTTCCATCCCAATCCAAACGCACACTTATAATTTAATTTTTGTGATGTATTTCAAGACTTAAAATTTTATCTTCCTATCTCTACAAACATTGTCCTAAAATAAACTGAGGAGCAACCTGTGCCAAATATTATAGCAGATTCCCTACCTATGTTGGAGAAAACTATATTAACAACAATGGTAGTTCAAACACAATAAGACAAATTAAAAATGTTCTTAGTGGACAAAAAGAGCACATTACCCCCGCAAGTGCAAAGCTTACACCACTAGCAACCAAGCAAAAGATAATTGATCCCATTAGTTCCTCCAAAGACTGCCAAAGAAAACAAGGAATTCAATAGTATCAGAGAAGTACTTTAACTTTCAGGAAATTTAAGTCTATTACGATGAATGGCCTCAAAGATCCTTTAAAAAGTAAATAGTTCAATCAGTTTCACTAATTTTAGACACTAACACGAGAAGAAAATTATATTCATCACCTTTAGCATAGATGTGTACTTAAGCTGTCTAGATAGATTATGAAGTACTGCATTGACCAATTCCCTGAAAAAAAATAAAAAATAGAAAGGCTGCAGATAATAAGAACCTAACCATGACTAACTGATAATGCAAACAGAAAAAACAGGATCGATTTTATAACTCTGACAAGGATCAACAGAAGCAACTGCACACATCATAAATACAGCCTGTATGAGCCATCGAGAATCATGAAATAAACAAAATGAGTTTGAAACATAACAGGATTGAAGCAAGTTTCAAACATCCTAGGTATTTTTTCATGCCCCAGCCCACTTCCATGGAAAAGAAACAGATTGATAAGAAAATGGCTACTTAATGAATTGGCCTTGGTCAGGATTCATGCTCATCTATCATGAGAAATTACCAAGTATCTTTCCACTTTGGCAGAACTGAATCTTCGTTGGAGATCAAAAAACCTTAATTAATGACACTTTCAAGGAAGCCAGGCATTACAAGAATGGACATCTCCACCCAGATTTTATATTCATATTTTAATCGTAAATTCAGATATATAATGATTAAATAGGCAGATTAATTTTCATTTTGCATAACTGGAACGAAAGAAAAAAAAAAAAAAAAAAAAGCTTTAAATAAATAAATAAATGAAAAGGCATTACATAACAATATCCACCAATGATTAAGAATCACTTTTTTGAAATCAAAATATCAATCTCTATTAACCAAATAACAATATCCACCAATAACAAAGAAAAAAAAAAGTGAAGCACCCCCAGACCAAGAAAATCCGAAATATAAAAGAAAATAAGCCAATCAGAAAGCTAACATCACAAATTACATTAAGAGCAATCCAGCAAGTGATCATATACCCTCACTAATAATTGAAACTAAGAGAACAACTTCAAAAATAAAAAATGAAGAGAGATATGGGGGAGAAAGACAAAGTGATTATAAAACATATATAAGAAAGAACTGAGAAGAAAAGACAACAAAAGTGGCTGCGAGCTGACTTCAAAACTACTTGAACAGAGCTATTTAAATAAAATCTTTTAAAGCCTAAATATAATGAAGTGTCTGTGCAACCTAGTCTAAATCTCTAGGCCCCACAACATCTTAGAACACTTTTTAAAAGGGGAATTTAAGCATATGAGGCCTTAAACAACAGCACTGCTTCCTGTCCACCTCAACCACATCTTAACATACCAAAATAGATACTAATGGGCAAATTCTAGGTACCTCACACTAACAATTAAAACAAAAGCTTCTCAATGTAAACTCACTTAGAAGTGCTTGAAACAGCGGCTCTGTACTGAATAATACTTATAAGAACCTCAATTCCAGCCAACCGATGACATTTATGCCTATGATGAACAGCTGCAGCTATTTTATAATGCATTTCTACTAAAAACAGCACAATGCAAGGAAACACTAAGAAATAAGAAAGAGATCTGGATTTTGCGAGAGAAATTTCAGTTAACCCAGAAACAAAAATATATTGGATGAAAATGCAACATCACCATGAAAACTCTATCTGGGCCAAAAAAATGTTAATCTTATCAACAACACCAGTAGTTATAGGATTGTCCTCCCTGCATAAGTCCAGTAAGAACAAATATGAACATAAGGCTCCACAAAGGAACACAGATAAATCAAAAAATGTAGAAAGGCAAAGCACATTTCCAAAAAACCATCAACAACTTTTTGAACCACATGCACAATGGTATCCCAGAAAATATAGGGACCGGAGGATCTGATGCAGAAGAGGCTAGAGACAGAATGTGGCTGACAACAGATAGCTGCAAATAACAAAGAAGCCAGACAACATATTATAACTAAAGACACTTTAAAAGATTCACTTAGTCCCGACTAACGAGAAATATAAATTAGTTTAACTCTTTATCAACTATAATATATATCAGAACAAATCAGCATTTGCATAACAAACCTCTCATGGAGAGATGCACATTGAAATTAGTGATGTTGTACCATTGGGCAGGATGGAGAAGAATTATCCATTGTGGCTGCCCTAATCTAGCTCATTGACCCTACCAAGTTTAAGAAGTTCTTTTAATCCAATAGGAGTCTGTGGCAATCAGCTGATACACAGTAAATTATTTTTTTGACAATTTATGTCTTTTCAAAAATTTTAATTAAGGTTTGAATGTATGGCCAGGATTTAATCAAAGGTGGAGCCAGAGTTCGTTTTAATTAATGTATGGCCAGGATTCACCAACACAAAGAATGACTAAAACAACACAACAGGACAAAGGGAAAAGAATTGGAATGAAAATTTCAAACCGTAATTAAGAAAGACCGTAATTTGTAATCCTCTTAAAAACAAAGCCTATGACAAGCAAACACTACACCAGTATTTGAAACAATTAAAACAAGCAGAAACTGTCCTTATAAAGTTAGGATTGTAAGAGAGAAAAAAAACAGAAGTATAAGAGAGAGAGAGTGAGAGCTTATCGCTAAATCAAACTCTGCCACTTGCCCTACCAAGCACCCAAAAAACATTCCATTTGGTGTCAACATGTCATGATTGAGATTTTTAAAATGCACCCTGAATTGCAAAAGTTACAAAACAATGAACAGAAGAACAATCCTGACACAGTGGTACACAAAAAATTTCCCTAAGCACAGTACTCCAAGTAGCACTACACAATCAGCACTAGGATACAAAATATACTGATAATGGGTTATAAGGACATTCAGAAAGGTAAATAATATAAACTAACCTTGTTTGACAGGATGATCCCATACAAGCTGTCAGGTTCACTGATTTGAGTGACTGCCAAGACTAGTATTTCAACATGAAGTGCTAACTGGTGATCAAGAAGACCAAAACAAACAAAAAAAGACAGGAATTACGAGAATCTTCAAGAATGCAGAGGACCAAAACAGAAATAATAACAGTTCAAATGTAGTTGAAGATTACATGAATCCTTAGTGGCAATCTATTTTTCTACAACAAATTGGTCCATAAACACGATCCTGAATAGCAGGGGGGAAAAACCTCCATATCCAAAATGCGTATGGCACACAGTATCTCCATGAGACTTACAATTTTATTATGGGATAAATCTAGACTCCCAGTATGAGGCTATTGAAATGCTCTTCACACCAATACCCAATGTACATCATAGAAGTAAAATACGAACCATAGATCAATAAAGTAAACAATCAATGTCACAGAAACTGTCAAATAAATGACAAAGAAGTAAATGGATTGGGACAGCAAAATTAAAAACACAAATAAGAAGGAAACTTCGATATTCACAATTGCTAATTTAGCTACAAGAAGATAATCAATGCAAAGTCAATAAACCTCGGAACAAATAAAACATGATAGAAAAGAACAATGGACCTAAAAATTATCACATTTAATGATCCTAGTCAAACAAAGACTTAGGGTCAGTTTGGACACAACTGAAAACTAAAAACACGGTAGCAAAACAATTTTTAAATATGTGAATAGTACCGTGAGACCTATTTTTAATGAAAAAGTTGCTGAAAATTGAAGTTTGTAGGTCCCATGAACAGTGCACAGGACTCACTGGTATGCACTGTTCACGGGAAAAAGTCAACAATCACAGCTTTAAAAAAATAAAAATACACGCTGAAACGCCAGACGCATGAGTTTTCCGCCGGATCCAAACACTACCTTAATCCCAATTAAATCAAAATTTTCATTTTGATAAATAACTAAATCCAATTTTTTTGAAGCTACAAGCCAAATATAACAGCTTAATATAAACACAAATTTGTAAGTTTGTGTGCATATAGATAATACCTGGTCCCACAAAGATGTTGCCATTTCTACTGCACTTGATGTAGTAACTAAAACCTTTACTTTTGCGGAACAAGATTTTGATTACTGTTGTGGAAAGGGATTTTCAGCAATAACTGGAAGGCTATGCAGACCACAGAACAAAGCAGTATATTTTTTGGGGAAGGGGTAGTGGGGTCATTAAAAAGAACTCCCAAATAAACCATGCACTGGCTAAAACTAGTGTATTTATCCTCAATGGGTTTATCATCACTGACCCAAATGATAGAAGTTGAATTGTCATGAGAATAAAAAAAAAACTTGTTAAGAATTTGTGATCCCATCAGTTTTTTTTTTTTTTTAAAGTAAAGCGTTTTTGTGGGTAACAGCATCAATTAAGTTGAAAAGATAACTGCACAAATTCAACAGTAAACAATCTCAATGACAAATCATATTGACTGCAATGTGACATAATTGAACAAAATTAGACCTCTATAAAATGAAAACTAATTAATAGCCCAATTTTCAAAGAACAATTTCACAGCATTAAGTGAAAAAAAATACAATATCCACCAATGATAAAAAAAAAAAAAAAAAAAAAGTAAAGCACCCCCAGACCAAGAAAATCCAAAATATAAAAGAAAATAAGCCAATCAGAAAGCAACCATCCCAAATTACATTAAGAACATCCAGCAAGTGATCATATACCCTCACTAACAATTGAAACTTAGAGAACAACTTCAAAAATAAAAAATAAAAAATAAAAAGAAGAAAGATAAGGGGGGAGAAAGACAAAGTAATTACAAAACATAGATAAGAAAGAACAGAGAAGAAAACAAAACAAAAGTGCCTATGAGCTGACTTCAAAACTACTTGAACAGAGCAATTAAAATAAAATCTTTTGAAGCACAAACCTAATGAAGTGTCCGTGCATCCTTGTCTAAACCTCTAGGCCCCACAACATCTAAGAAGACTTTTTAAAAGGGGAATTTAAACATATGAGGCCTTAAACAACAGCACCGCATCCTGTCCACCCCAACCACATCTTAACATACATAAATAGATACTTATGGGCAAATTCTAAGTACCTCAGACTAACAACTAAAAAATAAAGCTTCTCAATGTAAACTCACTAAGAAGTACTTGAAACAGCAGCTATGTGCCCAAGAATATTAATAAGAACCTCAATTCCAGCAAGCCGATGACATTTATGCCTATGATGAACAGCTGCTACTATTTTATAAAGCATTTCTACTAAAAACTGCACAATGCAAGGAAACACAAATATGTAAGAAAGAGATCTGGATTTTGCACGAGAAATTTCAGAAAACCAGGAAACAAAAACATGTTGGATGAAAATGCAACATCACCAAGAAAACTCTATCTGGGCCAAAAAAATGTTAATCTTATCGACAACACCAGCAGTTATAGGATTGTCCTTCCTGCATGAGTCCAGTAAGAACAAATATGAACATAAGGTTCCACAAAGGAACACAGATAAATCAACTTATCAAAAAAAAAAAAGTAACACACATAAATCAAAGAATGTAGAAAGGCAATCCACATTTCCAAAAAAACCATCAACAATTGTTTGAACCACATGCGCATTGGTATCCCAGGAAAATATAGGGAACAGAGGATCTGATGCACAAGAGGCTAGAGACAGAATGTGGCTGACAATAGATAGCTGCAAAGAACAAAGAAGCCAGACAACATATTATAACTAAAGACTCTTTAAAAAATTCACTTAGTCCTGACTAACAAGAAATATAAATTAGTTTAACTCTTTTTTTTTTTTTTTGATAGGTAATAAGACTTTTATTGAAAAAGTGAGCATCATGTTCACGATGGTGAACATGATGAACAATGAAACAAATACAAGAAGATCAAGAGCTAAAAGAAATAGAAACTAAAAAATCAGCTATAGCAGTACAATTCGTACACCCCCAAATACGAGCCCAAAGAAACAAAGTACGAAAAAGTAAACATTTTATGTGCTCCAAAGTTCTCGCCTTGTCTTCAAAAATGCGAGCATTACGTTCTTGCCAGACTAACCACATTAAACATGCCGGGACCATGTTCCAAATGATTGAAAGATGCTTTCCAAACCAGTTTCTCCAAATAAAGAAAAAAGATTTCACTGACCTTGGCATGACCCAATGGATCCCAAACACTGCAAAAACTTCACACCATAAGGCATAAGAGAACTTACAATGAAGAAGAAGGTGGTCCACTGATTCCCCATCACAACAACACAAGCAACACCGATTAACCAAAAACTGACCTTTCTTAATAAGGTTGTCAATGGTGAGTATACCATCATTAGCTGCTGTCCATAAGAAAAAAGACACCCGTCTAGGCACCTTAGTA
>NW_027070328.1:146558-207805 GCF_002906115.3 Quercus suber
AGTTAAACTATTTATTGTTTCGGCATGGTCCTCAGGATTGGCAAGCAAACATTGTCTACTCTTTCTTTGAGTTTATTTACTCCTCTATGCCAAGGGTGAGGGGGATGATCAGTTGGTTTGGAGATTGACTACATCTGGTGTTTTTGATGTGCGCTCTTTTTATAAGCTATTATCTAGTCCTCCTACAGATGCCTTCCTTGGGAGTGTTATATGGCATACTAAGGTGCCTAGACGGGTGTCTTTTTTCTTATGGACACAGCTAATGATGGTATACTCCCATTGACAACCTTATTAAGAAAGGTCAGTTTTTGGTTAATCGGTGTTGCTTGTGTTGTTGTGATGGGGAATCAGTGGACCACCGAGCATATCACCAAATCAAACTCCGCCACCTGCCTTGCCAAGCACCCAAAAGAAAATTCCATCTGCTGTAAACAAGCCATGATTGAGATTTTTTTTTTAAAAACACCAAGAATTGCAAAGTTGCAAAACAATGAATAGAAGAACTCCTCTAAAAGTAAACCCAATACTTACCCTAGAATTTAGAACGACGATGTTTAAAACAAACAACTCGTTTCCTACATGGTTGCCAAAATGACAACAATGATGATCTCATATTCTGAAAAGCTGTGATAAGTCCAAGTAGATGGCAGCAGGAAAAAAAGCAACCAAGACAAACAAACCGAGTAGGACAGGAAGTAGTTAAAACCAAACAAACAGAGCCAGAAATACACAGTCCAAACACCAATTTGTGTTAACAAAGTGACAATTTTAAACCCATAAATTTATATATATATATATATATAACATTAAAAATAATTTACCAGCCTTGTAAAAGAGAACAGTTTTATACACACACACACACATAAATAAAAATATCACAATTTAATATTGCAAGGCATAGTATCAAATAAATTTCTACATTCTGTAATTAATATAAAAGAAAGGTGATTTCGATGGGAAAAAATTAAGTCAGAATTTAGGGGAACTTATATTCTATAATCCTCCATAATTGATTCAGTGAACACCATGTGGTATTTTAGTTAGGGAAAAAAAACCCTCGGCAAATGATCACATCTTCATTGAATTGTATTATGATTTTTAAAGTCATTTTGTAAGCTTTTTTTTTGGGTGCCAAAATACAATATGTGATGCAGATGGAAGTATTTTTGTACTAAATAGATTTTTATTACAGCTGATGTGATTTTTTGTTTTGTTATCCCTAATGAATAATTAAGAGGCCAAATTATAACAGCTTAAAAATTTCATGATTTTAATTGAAACTTCTTAAAATCTAGTAATTCATTTTGAAACAACCCGGAAACTATATGGAGAATAGTGTAATTTACCCTTTTGTTTTGTTTTAAGTCACTAATATTCCAATATTATAATTATTATAAACAGTCTTTCACACACTTCAACACAATTTCAAACAAACCTGTCCTTTTCCCTCTCTTTTTTCCAGAGGCAAATTAGTCCTGGACCCAAATATATGCATATGAAGAGAAAAGTTTCTGAAATACCTTTTGACGCTACAAAGCCTTCTGAGGAGATAACCCACTTATACAGTTGGCATTTCATATAGTTGCAAGATAAGATGATACTGCATGTGTACAATTTGGCTGACTGAACACCATCAATACACTAACAGAATCGGACACATAAAGAGAAAAACAATTTCACACATAATAACCCTATCAGATCACTTAAGACTCATTTTTCCTCCACTTTCTCGGTAACCAAACACAGAGAGAGAGAGAGAGAGAGAGAGAGAGAGAAACTGATCTTACCTAGGAGTAGAAGGGAGAGCGCTGTGGGATTTGTGGAGAGAGAGAGAAAGAGAGAGAGAGCGCTTTGGGATTTGTATTTTGAAAGAGAGAGTGAGAGTGAGAGAGTGTTTGGGGTTTTTTTTACAAAAGTTATGGGTGAAGAGAGAGAATGAGAGAGCGGGATGTATGAATTTAAATTATGTTTGGACCCACAAATTTTGGGTTTTGTTACAAAACTGCCCTACAGTACCAGTGGGTTTAAATGCAAAGAGAGAGACCCTATGGACTATGGGTAAATTACTATTTGGCATAGTACAAACCTTTTTATACGTGAATGTCAGAGAAAAGTTCAAAAGTTTAAGAGTGTGCGGTATATGTATTTGAAAATATATGTTTTGTTGTTTAAAAATATGTGTGGGTAAAAAAATTTGTAAAAATATGTGTAATATTATTTAAAAATTGAAAATATGTATTAGAATTTGTCTACTAAACAGCCCCTTCCAATTGTCACTAAACACTAGTGCCAAATTCTAATATTTTTCTTTTTTAAATTTTATTTTCGTGAAACTCTTTGACTATAAAATTTTCAAAAACTTCCTAATTCTAAGTTTGTAATAAGATTCAAAGCTTAAATTAACCAAAAAAGTTCTACCTTTCAATAAATTTTAATGGTTCGAAATCATAGTAACTGTCATTTGCTACACGTATGCTCATTAATTATCTTTAGTGAATTTTTTGATAGTGGGTTTACAATTTTTTTTTAATTTGAATTTGTAATCAAGTTAAGGCCCGTAACAACTTGGATAAACTAACCCATCTTCAATTATATCAAATGACTTAGCTTAGTTTCATATGTCCAATGTTTGGAAAATTAGTAGAGATTTACGATTAAAATAAGAGAGTCAATTTTATATTGAAAGTCATTTCGTTTTATCTATCATACTTCTCTTACGGGCTTGTACTTTGTAGCGAAAGAGCTATTTTGCCATTACCATTTGACATGTATTTGGTAAGCATGGAAATTTGTGTTCTAATTTTGGTTAATGTGCTTTTGGTCGTGGTTTGACTAATAGATAGTGCGCACTGTGTACATTCCCACAACCTATTTCGTGGTTTGTTTTCAAGAATAATGAGTATGGAGCCAATGGAATTTTGGATGATTTGGACCATCCATGTGTTGTGATTCTTTTATGTGTGCTTTCTAGAATATATATATATATATATATAGTTTTAGTTTACCTCTAATACTTTTTTAATTGAAATATCTTTTTTATTTTAATGAAAAATTGTTACATCATCCATTAACTAAATAAAATGTAAATATTAAAACTTATTATCATTTGTCATTGTATATTTAAAACAAGAGAAATGATATGTCTATAACATTTTTACAACATTTTTACAATAAATCCTAAGTGGCAGATTATTAATAGTTGTTATTATTGGAGCAAAAAAGTAATCTTAGTGTTAATTTCAAATTTGAACCAATAACAAATAACCATCTGTGATTTGTTGTAAAAATGTTGTAAAATTGTTGTAGACGTATCACCCCTCTTAAAACAAAAGGATGTGTCCAATTAAAAGCTAAGTCAAACCCTACACACACACACACACACATATATATATTAACAGGAGAACAAGATGCTGTCATTATATATTTAAAACAAAAGGATATGTCCAATTAAAAGGTAAGTCAAACCCTATACACACACACACACACACACATATATATATATATATATTAACGGGAGAACAAGATGCTCTAACTTTCCTATAATTTTTTTTTTTTTTTTAAGATGCACTAACTTTCTATTATGGCAATTTTTAATATTTCCAAATCAACCAACCAATATTTAGAAATTTATTTTAAAAAATGTAAAAGAATATATAATTTTGCCATTACCATTTGACATGTATTTGGTAAGCATGGAAATTTGTGTTCTAATTTTGGTTAATGTGCTTTTGGTCGTGGTTTGACTAATAGATAGTGCGCACTGTGTACATTCCCACAACCTATTTCGTGGTTTGTTTTCAAGAATAATGAGTATGGAGCCAATGGAATTTTGGATGATTTGGACCATCCATGTGTTGTGATTCTTTTATGTGTGCTTTCTAGAATATATATATATATATATATATAGTTTTGGTTTACCTCTAATACTTTTTTAATTGAAATCTCTTTTTTATTTTAATGAAAAATTGTTACATCATCCATTAACTAAATAAAATGTAAATATTAAAACTTATTATCATTTGTCATTGTATATTTAAAACAAGAGAAATGATATGTCTATAACATTTTTACAACATTTTTACAATAAATCCTAAGTGGCAGGTTATTACTAGTTGTTATTGTTGGAGCAAAAAAAGTAATCTTAGTGTTAATTTCAAATTTGAACCAATAACAAATAACCATCCGTGATTTGTTGTAAAAATGTTGTAAAATTGTTGTAGACGTATCACCCCTCTTAAAACAAAAGGATGTGTCCAATTAAAAGCTAAGTCAAACCCTACACACACACACACACACACACATATATATTAACAGGAGAACAGGATGCTGTCATTATATATTTAAAACAAAAGGATACGTCCAATTAAAAGGTAAGTCAAACCCTATATACACACACACACACATATATATATATTAACGGGAGAACAAAATACTCTAACTTTCCTATTAATTTTTTTTTTTTTTTAAAGATGCACTAACTTTCTATTATGGCAATTTTTAATATTTCCAAATCAACCAACCAATATTTAGAAATTTATTTTAAAAAATGTAAAAGAATATATATATATATAATTAAATAGAGAAGAAAAAAAATTACCTTGACTATTATTTCGCCTAAAGTTTTTAACAGGGGATATGGTGATGGCTCTTGGGCTACATATCTCAATGTCTTGTTCAACCATCTTCTAGCACTAATATGTTCAAACTTCAAATTTTATTGCAATACTTAAGGTGGTGTTTGGCACTACAGATTCCAAAATTGGTATAATTCAAATGACATTTTATGATGTTCTTAACAAAGAAGTTTAGGGTTCAAAATTCAAATCCTCATTCTCCAACTCTCTAATGATAATAAGAATAAATAAATAAATGAAAACTTATTTGTTTAAAATCTCTTACAATTGTTTTGGACTAATAAAATCACATCAAACTCTTGCATTAAGGCTACAAGTTTAGGGCTTTTGTGGTATTATGACCGTTAGAAAGAATATTATTTAATATTAGTTGCATTATTACTATCTATATTAGAGGTGTGTATAGATTGTATTGGGTTTGGGTATTTTTTTAACCCAACTTGATTTCTTTGGTTGAGAAAATGTGAACTTAACCCAACTCGTTGGAATTAAGGGTTTGTTTGGTTGGAGGAATAGAAAAGTGGGAGGATAGAAATGGTAGGAGAGTGGAAAAGTGAGGGGATGAAGACTTTAATTTCCCTCCTTTTTGTTTAGTTGGGAATAGAAAAATTGAGAGATGAAAAAAATGTTTTGTATAAATTTACTCATATACCCTTGTTAAAAAATGATGCCCTATTAAAAAAAAATTGAGAAAAAAAGCAATCACCCAAATTTATTAGGAAATAAAAATCATATCTAGAAAAAAAAAAATCACGTCTAAAGAAAAAATAAAAACAAAAATCACAAAAGAAAGCAAACAAAAAAAAAAAAAAAAGAGCAACGAAAGCTTGCTCAGGAATTCAATAAAAATAAAAAAATAAAAAGAAAAGAAAAAAGGGAGAGGCAATGTACAGACCAAACTAAAAAAAAAAAAAAACTAACGGATTGGACACGCTCATATGCAAGTGCACATAGGCATTTTTCTCATTTACCTATCAAATTCCTCTCACTCAATTTTCTCTCCATTCTGGTGGGCCCGGAGAGAAAACACCTGGGCCCCACCAAATTTTTTCACTCCCCTCCCTCCAACCAAACACCCACAAAAAAAAATTTCCTTCCCATTTTCTCTCAAAAGTTTTCCATCCACTCTATTTTACCTCCAAACAAAAGCACCCTAAGTTTGGTTAGTGGGTTGAGGCAATTTTTTGAGACTTAAAAAAAGGTTTTTATTTTTATGTTTTATTTTTCATTCAACCCATTATTCAATAAATAAAATTCACACCTTTAACACTAATTACCATTTCATTTTCATCAAAACTAAATCTCAAACTATCAAAATAAATCAAGCTAACTAACTTAAACATAACCCCAACATACATATGAATTAAATAAAAATTTGAAATACATATAATTTCTAAACTATTAATTAAATATTATATTACAACTTTTTTATACGAAAGTAATAAAATATATGAAAATTACAACAACAAAAACTCTGATAATTAAGTGACTTAATAATTTTCACTATCAATTAAAGAAAAACTCTACAATTATATTATTTTCGCTATTACCAAAATAATCATTGACTTAATAACTTTAGCTATTTTAAATTTAAAAAACTCTATGTCCTAGAATTCTATGAGTAACTTTGTAAAATTTTCAAAAAAAAATCCAAAATTTTAAAACTCTATGTCCTAGGTATATGAAAAAGACGGCAGGATGAACAAAACNAATGGTAGGAGAGTGGAAAAGTGAGGGGATGAAGACTTTAATTTCCCTCCTTTTTGTTTAGTTGGGAATAGAAAAATTGAGAGATGAAAAAAATGTTTTGTATAAATTTACTCATATACCCTTGTTAAAAAATGATGCCCTATTAAAAAAAAATTGAGAAAAAAAGCAATACCCAAATTTATTAGGAAATAAAAATCATATCTAGAAAAAAAAAAATCACGTCTAAAGAAAAATAAAAACAAAAAATCACAAAAGAAAAAACAAAAAAAAAAAAAAGAGCAACGAAAGCTTGCTCAGGAATTCAATAAAAATAAAAAAAAAAAGAAAAAAAGAAAAAGGGAGAGGCAATGTACAGACCAAACTAAAAAAAAAAAAAAACTAACGGATTGGACACGCTCATATGCAAGTGCACATAGGCATTTTTTCATTTACCTATCAAATTCCTCTCACTCAATTTTCTCTCCATTCTGGTGGGCCCGGAGAGAAAACACCTGGGCCCCACCAAATTTTTTCACTCCCCTCCCTCCAACCAAACACCCACAAAAAAAAATTTCCTTCCCATTTTCTCTCAAAAGTTTTCATCCACTCTATTTTACCTCCAAACAAAAGCACCCTAAGTTTGGTTGGTGGGTTGAGGCAATTTTTTGAGACTTAAAAAAAGGTTTTTATTTTTATGTTTTATTTTTCATTCAACCCATTATTCAATAAATAAAATTCACACCTTTACAACTAATTACCATTTCATTTTCATCAAAACTAAATCTCAAACTATCAAAATAAATCAAGCTAACTAACTTAAACATAACCCCAACATACATATGAATTAAATAAAAATTTGAAATACATATAATTTCTAAACTATTAATTAAATATTATATTACAACTTTTTTATACGAAAGTAATAAAATATATGAAAATTACAACAACAAAAACTCTGATAATTAAGTGACTTAATAATTTTCACTATCAATTAAAGAAAAACTCTACAATTATATTATTTTCGCTATTACCAAAATAATCATTGACTTAATAACTTTAGCTATTTTAAATTTAAAAAACTCTATGTCCTAGAATTCTATGAGTAACTTTGTAAAATTTTCAAAAAAAAATCCAAAATTTTAAAACTCTATGTCCTAGGTATATGAAAAAGACGGCAGGATGAACAAAACCAAGTGGATTATGCATGAGATTCTGCTAGGGATTCACTAGAGGGAGCAAACCCATAACTATGCAGCAAGTTAATCCTTTGCATTATTCAGAATATTGAGAAGAAGGGTTTGGGTTCAGGTTTTAATCATATAGGAAAATGTGTGAATAGCAAATATGTGCATTCTTTCGAGTGCCAATATTAGCAGTAGCCTATCCAAACAATGTGGCAAACTAGGAATCATTTGATTGCGTGCTAATCACCTCTCCCAAACAACGACTTTACTACAACTATTGAGATTGGAACCTTACTTGGGACCTACCAATCAAAAGCAAGTATTAGTAACAATCATACAACAAGCACTGTTACTTGTACTAAAACTAGGATTTATACTTTATTAGTCACTTATGCTGAAGCTAGGAAATTCATGCAATAAGAGCACACACAGCTGCGGTGCTATATTGGTATATTGTTATATTTTAGCGCCTCAAACACTAAAATCTTGCTTTAGCAGTAGAGCTAAATCTATTTTTTTTAGCTCCATTGCAACAGTGCACATCTGTCTAGATGTGCACTATTCATGAGAACTAAAATATATATATATATATATTATTTTATTCTGTTCGTGATTAAAATAATACCACTTGCCTTCTTTTTTTTGTTTTATTATTCTCTCTCTCAGTCACTCTCCTCTCTCACCGTCACTCTCTCAAGCTCCCTCATTCACCGCCGCTGACCCGACCCAGCCGTCCCAAGCCACCAATCCCCTCAAACCCACACCGCCGATTGATCTATTTGTTCTCCGCCCCTATCTCTCTGCTATCTCATTTTTTCTCTACTCGGTCTCTCAATCTTTCTCCATCTCAAACACTAAGACCCATGATCGTCGATGCTGGGTTTTGATTTTGTCGCTGTGATTGACAAAACAGCGTTGTTGCTGTGACTGGGTTTTATGTTGACGGGTTCTATTTTTATTTTCATGAATGGGTTTTGATTTTGTTGATGGTTGATGAATGGGGTTTGTTGATGGTTGATGAATGGTGGCTGGGTTTCTCTGGTTTCGTGGTGGCTTTTGGCTAATTTGATGGTGGATGATGGGTTCTATTTTTATTTTGATGAATGGGTTTTGATTTTGTTGATGGTTGATGAATGGGGTTTGTTGATGGTTGATGAATGGTGGCTAGGTTTCTCTGGTTAATGAATGGTGGTGGCGGTGGTTGTGGCTGTGGTTGTGGTTATGGCTGATGGTAGAGGTGGTTGTGGTTGGTGCTGGGATTTTTTTGGGTAGTGTGATATTTATTTTATTGTAGAGGATATATTATTTTATTGTGTTGAAAGCTAAAATAAATTAACTGTTGTAACATGTGTATAGGTAAAATATATAAAATAATTTTTGGTAGATAGGTAAAATAGATAAAGTAATTTTTGGTGAATAGGTAAAATAGATAAAGTAATTTTTGGTGGAACTAAAAAGCAAAATTTTTAGCTCCACTGCTATGGATGAGAGCATCCACAGCCAGAATTCTCATCTCATCCTATTTTGCTATCCCAAAAAACCAATTTATCAATTATACAATACAATTTTACACCACCACTATCACTAGCAACCCATAATCTACCGTCAACACCACAAAAAAAAAAAAAAAACAAAAAAAAACCTAGAATTTTTCTCAAAAAAAAAACCCCAAAGAAAAGACCAGACCCACACAGCCACGCCGCTGCACCTATTGCCCTCTTTAACCATCAACACCACCACCACCACCACCACCCTCTCCGACCATCAACACCACAAAAAAATAATAATAAAAATAGCAACCCACAGTCAAAAACCAGAGCCGCCACCGCCGAAGCTCAAAGGAAATGGATTCGCCGCTGGCAAGCTTGAAGGAAGTTGATTTTGTTGACCCACGCGAAGAAGGAAAAATAAGAGAGAGAGAGAGAGAGAGAGAGAGAGAGAGTTGCCAAAGAAGGAAAAATGTGGAGACCCATCGTCGTCGATCTCACCAATCTCCGACTCAACCGTGCCACCATGCCGATCAGAGAGACGAAGAGGATGATGACTGCTTGCGTTGCGTTTCCATTGGGTTGGTGAGAGTTTAGCGTAGAGTGAAGGCAATGAGAAGAATCAGAGAGCAAGAAGAAGAGAAAGCAGAAAGAAAGAGAGAAAAGGAAGAGAGAGAAGATGGTACTATAGAAAGAGAGGCAGAGATAATATAATAATAATTTATAATTATACAATGTAGCTATAGTACCATCTTAGAAATAAGATGGTACTATAGTAGTATTGTAAAATTTTTTACAATTGGCACTTTTTGCAAGTCCGGCTGGAGCAAGATTTGAAGGCTGTGATGGCAAAATATCTAAACACATGCCATATGCCATTTGGGTTGCGGATGTTTTAACCAAGTCTTTGATTTAGAGGGAACCCAACAAAGCAACAAAATTTGCAAACTTCATCAAGAGATAGGTATTGTCATAGGCTGTCAACCACTAACACTCAGTCTAGTGGGTTATTTGGATTCTAAGAATTATGGCTATTTGGATTTTGGTGTTTCCATTATCTCTCACTCTGTTTTCATCACTTATCACTCAAAAATGGTAGGTCCCATAGAGCAATAGCTTGTTTGGATGTGTTTTTAGATTTTGTTTTCACTACCCAATTCTTACCAAAGTGAGTAATGAGTTATGAACACTGAAAACATGTTTGAGGTGTTTTCAGATACTTGAGTTATGAGTTACATAACAATTTGGTAATTAAATGGAATTTGTGGGACTCAATGCTTTGTGTTGTCACACCAAACACCAAATGCTTTTCACTTCTCTTTCTTTCTTCTATCCCATTTGCTCCTCCTCCTTTCTTTCCACCTGTTGTAGGTTCACATTTGGATTTTTTTTTTGCCCCCTTCTTCCTTTCTTCACATCTATTGCTTCTTTAGCTGAAACATCATCTTCCATTAAATTCACCAAGTCCTCGGTCAGCACAACCAAAGTTGTTTCTGGTATTTGTTTTAGTCATTCTCAAGCACAAAGCTTTCTTCTCATCAATGGAAAAATAGTAGTTGTCTAAAGTGAGCACCAAATAGTATTTGTTTCAGATCGAAGATGGGTCTGTAGAGGATGCTAATGAATTTTCTGGGTTTGTGCTTCAAGCTCAAAACTGAAGTGGTTGTTGTGGGTATTGGGGGTAGAAGGAAAAAAGAAAAAAAGAAAGAAATAAGAAGCTTCTGGGTTTGGTGAGTTTGGGTACTGGGGGTTGAAGAAGGAACAAAAAATAATAATAATAATAATAATAATAAGTAAAAGTTGCACCAAATCAATCGTGGGTCCCACAAAAAGTAAAATTTGTTGAGTTATTAGAAGTTGGAAGCAAGTACCAAACTTGTCACCTTAGGAAGTTGGGGTATTTTCAGTGATAAGTGATGAGTGATAAATGATCATTTTTTTCATCCAAATAGCCCCTTTGTCTCTCCAAACTGTCTACCATTCATTTCTCCTAGACTACAACTATGCTATTACTACTGGTATTGATACTTCATCAGGCGCCAACGTTCAAGTTAAAAATCCGCATTGGCCAAGTCTTTAATTTAGAAGGAACTCGGTCAAGCAAGAAGATATACAGACTTCATCAAGATGTGGACACTGGCATGGACATAAATAATCTACCAGTAGGTAGAGGGTTGAAGCTCAGAATTCAACATTTTCAAGATGTCCATCAATCATCTCTCCTAAACACTACATAGATGGGAGCTTTGTACACAAACTACATCTCTGATCAAGAGACATACATGGACATGCCCAGACTACCATTGGATAGTGGGTTCTAGTTTAGGAATCAAGCTATCCAAGATGCCTATCAATCATCTCTCCCGCAACTCAAAAAGATGGGAGCTTTGTACACAAACTACAACTTTGATCAAGAGATAGGCATGGACATGCCTAGTCTACCAACCACTAGGTATTGGGTTCAAGTTCCGAATCAAGATATCCAAGGTATCTATCAATCATCTCTCTCAAATCCCACAAGAAACCAAGTTTGGTGAGAGTTTAGAGATATTTTCCATGATCAACTTGGTCATTAACACTACCTTCCTTTTTCTTAGCTATGTAGGGAGGACCTTTGATCAACTTCTTGTCACGTATGTTTATTTTTATTTTTTATTATTATTATTTTTTTTCATTTGGCTGCTCATTAAAATTGTTCATGTTGTTTCTTTTTTGGGTTTGAAGTGGAAGAGTTGCATTGCAAGTACAGTCTAAGGCTACAGGCTATGGACGAGGGTAAAAGAAATCTGAAGGGAAGAAATTGTACTAAAGGCCAAGCATGAAAGCTTAATTTTTTAATTCAATATAGAACTAGAAAGAGTCACAACTCACAAGCACTTCTAGAGTTATAGTTAAGACTAAAGAGTATGTAGCTATGTATATTTCTTTTATTTTTTTGCATAATATCATTACCATTTTACATGTATTTAAATGGAGATTTAGATTTTCTAGAGTTTCTATGAACTCTACCAAATGGATTTTCTTAAATCCCGATCATTCTTTTAAAAAATAATGGTCCAGATTTTGCCATTTCAGCAATCCACTAACAATATCCATAAAATAATAGTGCAAACAAAACAATTACCTATTCAAGGTTAACATTCCATTATCCAAAAAAAAAAAAAATGTTAACACTGAAAAAAAAAAAAAAATCTCAAAACCTCTTCGCAAAAGCAAAACTCTATCTCTCATCCTCTCTAGAATCATCCGAAATTTTTTCCAAACTTTTGGTTTTCATCATCTTCTACTAGTCAATCTCTTCAAATCATCATGCATTTTTATGTACATAATTGTTTCTTATCCAAATCTGAGATTTTACATTTTGATTATTTGTTTATTCTAGGTGTGGAGACTGTTGAATTTGGTTTGGAGACGACTAAATTTCTAGTTTGAAATAAATCAAACAAGTAAAATGGTTTCACAAATGTGAATTTGTATTGATGAATATGTGGTAAAATTCTCTATGATTACAAAAGAGTGATCATCTGATTTAATCTCCCTGCAAGTCTTGTTGATTAGAATTGTAATAATGTGATTTTGACTTGAACACCAAAATATCATTCAATTTGGCTAAAGGATGGATCGAAGACCCTTTAACAGAATTACAATAAATCTTTAGCTATAAGCTTGTTAGAAATTCTTTGTTCTTTGTGTTCTTCGTGTGTTCTTTGTCTTCAAAAGTTTGTGGTGGAAGTTTTTCGGTGCTTTGGAGGCTTGAATCCGTAGAGTTTTGCTGATTTATGGTCTGTTAAGGTTTCTGAAGGCTTTTGAACTTGATTCCAGCAAACTTTAAGATCTAGGCAGATAATTTAGATGGTTCTGCTTCGAATGTTCTTCGATTTTGAGGTTGAAGTTCTTGAAGTTTTTGAAGGTTTTGAGGCTTGATTCCTACAGAGCTTTTATACTTCTGGGTGCTTCTAAAACTTCTCTAATGCTTGCTATGCTCTGAATATCTTCGTGCATAGAAATGCATTGAGAAAGCTTCTATTTATAGGAGTTTGGAGGTGGATGAGCGATACTTGCAGAAATTTGATTGGTGACATGTGTCACAGTCTGATTGGAGAGGCTTTAAGACTTTTTCTCCACGACATGTGGCATCTTTTGATTGGCCAAAATATTTGATTTTCAAGATGACATATGTTAGCACCCGATTAGACTATCTATGTTATTGCTTACAAGCATTGGGCTGCTTATGTCATCGCTTATACACGCTGATGTGTGTTTGATTTTTGCATGCATTTTATGCCCCTATTTCAATGACAATTGGCAAATTTCTGTTAGTTTCTGAGTAGTGATAGCAAAACCTAGTAGCAATATGTGGTCTTTGTAATTGGCCATATTTTGTAACCTTGGTAGTATAATGTGTCAGCTCGTGATAGGTCGTGAATTTTACCTCTCTACATGGTTAACAACCTTATACTTTGTTTGTTTGTTTGTTCGTTGTTGTCGTTATTGTTGTTGTTGTTGTTGTTTTCTTTTTCTTTTTTCTTTCTTTTTTCTTTTTTTTTTGAGAGATGAACAAACATGATGGAATTTTTAAAGCTAGTGACTTGAAGGCCCATTCATTATCAAATAAAATAATATAAATATTTTTTTTCTCCTTTACCATAATTCTAGGTATTCCAAAATTTTACAAGAAAATAAAAATTTTCTTTGGAAGCAAAAATTTAAAATAAAAAAACTCAGATGAAGAATTAGTCCCATTGTATGAAATATACATTGTTGTGCAAGATTCTTTAGGGGTGTATCATTCCAGCTAGTATTATGAATTGAAAATCAATTAGAATTGGAAACCAATTCTAGCTGGTACTATGAATTGAAAACCAATTAGAACTAAAGTTTGCACTTGCAGTCTTGATGTAAAGGGTAAGACTTAGATACAGTACTTAAGTACTGTTCCGGAGGTTCCCTTCTTAAGATTTTACCGTGTGGATTTTTCTTATAGGATGGAAGTGTGTTTTTTAATTAAGTAGCCACATGATTGAATTTTAAAAGAGAAACCTAAGGAACAGCACCTAAGATATTGTACCTAAATTTTGTCCTGATGTAAATATCATGTTTTTGTTATAATGAAATGCTTGAGTTGTGTTGAAAAAAACATTAAATAAAACCCAAAGCCAAATCTTTGAATAGATCGGGACCTATTTCTTACCCTCAACCACATATAGACCAAATCATACAACACCTTACACCACCATAACACAAATTCCTTCCCACACATCACTTGAAATCAGCAAACCTATGCTGAAATTCAAACACTCAAGCCGTAATAGTCACCACTTGCTCCTATTTGTGAATTTAACAAACTTCATGGATTTGTTTGATGCCATGTTTTTTAGAAAGAAACAAACCTAATAAGCCAAAACTTTGTTTGTTTTCAAGAGAGCAACATATTATATAAAATGTCATCTATAATGTTGATTAACAAAGTCTTTTTGCAAACGGTGTCCTTAACGATGTTAATTTCTAGACCATTACATTTTTAAAAGAATGGTTAAGATTTTAAAAAATATATTTAGTAGAGTATCCTAGGAATTAGAGAAGGATCTGAAATTTTTAAAGGGTAAAACGGGTGAAGATAGGGGTGCATCGGTTTGGTTTCAGTCGGTTTTCTAAGTGTTGGCCAACTGAAATCGAAATTTTCAGTTTGTGAAATTCTCAAACAAAACCGACCGAAGTAATTGGAAATCAATCGGTTTCTGTTGGGTTTCGGTTTCGGTCGGTTTTAGTGGGGTTTTTTTGGTTTCCTATTTATTTTCTAAGAAAGTAAACAAAGAAAAAAAAAAAAAAACAAACAAACAAACCTAGAATATAAAACACTAAAACAGAGAGAGGAAATTGAAAAAATAAACAAACCCAAAATATAAACAACCAAGCACATGGGTTTTTTCTAAACCCTAACTTTATTTGCACATAAAAATTGAAACAATAGCATTGATTTAATATTAAACAAACCCAGAATATAAAAAAGAGAGAGGAAGTTATGGAGAAATTAAAGAGAGAGAGAGGGTCATCGTGGCTTTGTGAGAATGGAAAGATTAGGCCGGCGTAGGGAGCCCGGCGTGTGGAGACCAGCGTGTTGAGGCCGGCATAGGAAGACCGGCATGTGGAGGTCAGTGTAGGAAGGTTGATGTGTGGAGTGGCATGTGCAGCAGTGAGAGAAGAGGAGGGCTGAACTCTGAAGAGTGGAGGCTGTGACTTGTGAGAAAGAAAGTGGGTTGTGGGTAGGGAGTCGGGGAAGGGGTCGGCGCTGAGAAGAGGAGAAAGGAATAAAATGCTAGGGTGAGAGAGAGAAAAAATGGTGAGAGAGAAAAAAAATGGTGGAGGGGCGGCTGGAAAGAAAAGGGTCGAAGGGTTAGAACATAAGATGCTAGGGTTTTAACTTTTAATGGTTTTAAAAAATTAAAAAACTTGAAAACGTTTAGGCGAAGGCTCGAACAAGAGAACACTTAGTCATTAAAACTACATCATACCACTAAGCTACAGATGCGAACGTGATTTAGTGTTACATAAATATATATCGGTTCGGTGTATTCAAACCTGCCACCGAAAACCGAACCTAATATTTTCGGTTTTAAAAATTCAAAATTGAAACCAAACCAAACCGAAAATTTAGCAACGATTTGGTCGATTTTGGCCGGTTTGTTTAGTTCGTCGGTTTTTTGCCCACCCCTAGGTGAAGATATAGTTAATATGCATTGGGATTCAAGTTATTGGTAATGGTAAGCGTAGAGATTTGTGTTCCAATTTTTGGAACTGTATGCTTTTGGACTTAGTTTGACCAATGCATGGTGCGCACAGTGTATACTCTCGTGGCATATTGAGCGGTTTGTTTTCAAGAATAATGAAGTTTGGACTTTCCACGTGTTGTAATTGTCTTATGCGTGCTTTCCAGAATCTAGATATATTCATTTTTATGTTTTTAATATAATTCAAAAAGGGAAAGGCGGTGAAATATTAAAAGTTACCATAAGATTATCATAAATGAAGCGCCCCCCCCCCTTTTTTAATATAAAGTTATAGCATCTTGATAGCATCTTGTTCTTCCATTATGATATATATATATATATGTATGTATAATATATATCGTAAATTAAATATAGAATCAAAATACTCTGCCAAATATTTGATTGAAAAATAAGTATCAATTGTTTATTCACATCCATATTTGGAGAAATTTGCCAAATTCTAGTGAAAAAAGAAAAAAAGAAAAAAAAAGCCTACCTTGACTATTATTTCGCCTTAAGTTTTTTAGCTGGGTATATGCATGGGTGATCGTTCATGGGCCAAGGCCACTGATCTCATTTTCATGTTCCACCATTTTCAAGTTTGGAACAGGAGGTATGAAATTGTATTGTGTACGTTGTTATTGGTTATTATGGGTAGATAAAAAGTAATTTAAATTATGGATTCAAATTAAAATTAATAATAACTAATTACATATGATTTGTTGTAAAAATGTTGTAGACGTAACACTTTTCAATCTATAATTAATATAGAAATTAAAGTTTTTTAATTTTGTTTATTGATTACTTTTGGAGTAGTTCTAGACTATATAAATTGCCACAACTTTTGTTTTTTAAGATTTTCAGATTTTGATAAACTTATTAAAGAACGTAAAATATTTTTACTTAACTAAGGAACACAAACAAATTATAAATTGCTTAGGCACTACAAAAAGCTAAAAATTGTAACACCATACAATTATGTCACTGATTTTGATGGTTGAAATTGAAAAAATATACCCATCAATAACGCCTATTCTTGTAGGTTTGTAACACTATAAATGAGCCCAGTAGATAAAACAATCCAAAGAAGAAAGTTTGAACTTTGAATAAAACTTCATCATATTCAAATCAAAGATGTTAACGAATGGATGCTTTTAGATAAGAAAGACAACGACATAAAGGGGAAAAAATAGAGTGACAGACTACACAACACAAGCCATGATAAAATCCTAGAAAAACCTTAATTCACAGCTAAATTAAAGCCTAAAACAAAGAAAGAAAATGGTTTAGCAGCAGTAGTTGTTGCCACAGTTTGCCACAATGAACCTTTTACGACGCAACTCTTTCTTGATTAGGCGGAGAAGGAACTAGTGCTGTGCAAGCAGTAGAAGCTGGAGGAGGCTGATAACAAAACTTCTTGTTGCCTTGCACATTGTTATGGACCACAATTTTGCACTTTTCAATGTTTTCTGCATCTGCCTTCTGAGTTTGGACTTGAAGAACTGGCTTGCTGCTACTGTTGTCCCCGTTGGCAGAACTAGGACGAGGGTAAAGGGTCCGTTTGGATGGAGGAGTGGAAAAGTGAGAAAATAGAAGATTGTGGAAGAATGGAAAAGTGAGAGAATGGAAAATATTTAGTTTTCCCTCTTATGTGTTTGGTTGGAAGGGTGAAAAAATGAGAGAGTGGAAAACTCTTTTGTTTGGTTGAAGAGAAAAATGAAAAGATGGAATGTAATTTATATAAATCGACTATTATATCCTTATTACATAATATGTAAAATATAAATTTATTTGTACTCATTAAATAATATAAAATTTACCACATCATATATATAAATTTATGTTATAATTTTTATTATTATAATGTAAAAATTACAATAACGTATCAGGTCACGTTGAAAAAAAAAAAAAAGAGAGAGAAAGAGAGAAGAGAACTTGGGCAACTGGATGTTAATGTGCTGTGAAGGTAAGATGAAAAGAGGCAAAAGTGATAAGAGCAACTACATCAGTCTGTTTAAAAAATTTCGTCTATTTTACATAGAATTTTTTTTATTATTTTACACCATCATTTTTACAAAATACTCACATCAATTTATCTATTATACACACTTTTTTTATTAAAATAATATTTCCCAACCTTTTTTTATTATTTCCTAACTACCCCCGCCTAACCCCTCATCCTTTTTCCTGATTCATAATAACACGTTATCTCTCCTCTTGTCTCTATCTTATCTCTATCTTCTCCGCCTCTCTTTCCTCTTCTTCTTCTTCATTTTTTTTTTTTTTTTGTGTGAGGAGTTGGGGGTGGATGGCCAAATGGAATTTGGACTAAAGTTTTTGGATGAACATGGGTTTATCTCTATCTCTGGCTCTCTTTCTTCTCCTTCTTTTTTTTTTTTTTTTTTTGAGAATCTTTTTCTTTCCTCCTCTTCTTTTACAATTTGAGTTTTATGCTTCTATTATAAATGATGATTTTGGGTTGGGTTTGATTTTGGGCAGTGATTTTGAGTTGAGTTTTCTAATTGTTTTTCCGTTAATTTTGGGTTAATTTTTTGTTGATTTTGGGTTAATTTTTTGTGCTAGGTTGCTGTGTTTGTGGTGGTGCTAGGTTTGGTGGTTATTTTCTGCTTCCTTCTTCTTGCTGTGCTGGGTTGTTGTAGACGTTGGAGAGGGCATTTTTGTAAAAGTGCTATGAGGTCATTTTCTCTCCAGCGTTTTCCTCCCGATTTGGGAGGATGAATTTTGTGGGCCCAGGAGAGAAAATTTTCTCCCGGTTTTTCTTCCTTCCCCATTTTCCCTCTTTTGCTAAACAAGGGAAAATAGTGTTTTCTACCCTATTTTCCTTCCTATGTTTTCCATCCCCTCTAAATTCACCCCAACCAAACACAGTGTAAAAGAAATCTGTAGGAAAGAAGTAATATTGAAGGCCAGCCATTGATGAATATCTAACACAAAAGTTACAAAGGTTTTGAGTCTTGGTTTGGTTTACTTTAGGAGCTTTTGATATGTGGCTGTATTTTGATGGTTTTTATGTATATATATATATATGAAGAGAGAAAGAGTTCATCCAAAAAAAAAAAAAAACTAAAGAGAGAAAGACTGACCTTGGCCCTTGGGTCATAACTTGGGTCAAAAGGAGTGATTGGTGGGCGTACGTTGCATTATTCCTTTTCATTTTCTGAATAGAATTTGTTTTCTACTTTTCCTTCACGGATAGAACCTTCTGTCTTGGGTGTTAAATCAAATCAATGGGGAAGGTCTTCTAAAAAAAAAAGTCATATGCGAGGTGAGTTTTCATTTTTCAATCTAGGTGTCGACGTGTGGTGACCACATGCACAAAAGGTGTGAGTGACCGTATGGTATGGTGAATTAGGCTACATCGGAAAGAAACTAGGACTTGTGGTTAGGGAGCAACTTTGTTGCTGGTTGTGTATGGTGGCTTAGCCATTGTGGTGGGTTTTTTTTTTTTTTGGTGACTTTGATGCGTGTTGTTGGGTAAGGACAATTATTTTGTTTGAAATTTTTTAAAAAGCCGTTTGTTTGTTTTGGGTAAAATTGATTAGATTTAATTTTTTTTTAGCTTTATTATTGGTAATTTTTGTTATTGGGCTAATTTTTTTGGGCTTGTATATTTTATTTTAAAATTTAAATTTATAAATTTTTTTATGGTCTTTAAAAAGAAAAAAAATGCTAGAGTTACAATTTTTTTTTTTACAAATTATTGATATAGTGAGTAGTTATTGATAAGTAAAAAATGGTCTATATTCAAATCAATAAGAATTTGTTAACACAATAACTTTTAAAAATATTGTAGAAAACATTTGTAACTATAACATCACTCTTAAAAGAATTAATGGTAAAATTAAGATAATAAAGTGTAATTTTATATAATAAAATTGCTAAAATTAATGCATAGTAGATACTATAATATTAAAAAAAAAAATTGGGGAGCCATTGCCCCCAAGTCAAAGGCAACCTACTTCCTTGGGCTACATGTCCTTCATTTTATGGTATTAGCGTACGGGGAGAGGGAGAGAGAGAGAGAGAGAGAGAGAGAGAGAGAGAGAGAGAGAGAGAGAGAGAGAGAGAGAGAGAGAGAATAATTGTGATTTAATAATGTGCATTTTTTTAAACAAAAAGGATCCTCATATAGCATCTTTAAGTTAAAATTTCTACTTGAGCGTGACCATAATAACACTCTACTCGTTCCGGGCGAGATTTCATACTTCCAGTTTTTGAGAAACTCACTATTATTCTTTTGAACTGTTTGGGATGGAGATGAGATATAAGAAACACCAACACATAGCTAGTTGTTGAGACTCGAACCCAAATCCTGAGACTTGTCGGCTCGGTATCTTACCAACTAGGCCACCCAAATATTGTTAGCAATATTCAATATTCATCTATAAAAACACCCACATTGCCACATCCCAATAGCTATTTAGAAATCTTCACATTTTTAAACAACAATGCAACTTTAAATGATTGACTTAGTGGTTTTTAAATCTTTGTAATATCCATATTTCACCTTGTAGTAACTTTTTCCTTGCTATAATCTTGTAGTAGCTTGGTGTGCATAGGACTGAGAGACTATACTATATACTCAAGCACTCCAAGACGGAAGATCTCTAATGGTATTCTAGTTATGTAATATATTATAAGTCTGTTTAAAAAACTCTAAATACTATTTTCATGTTTGTATATTTTAATAAGTGATGGTGTAAAGAAAATGCGTTTAGTTTTGTCTTGTCCACATGGGTCGTCCATGACAAAGTACAAAGTAGGGAATGAGGGGCTCTTGCACCCGTCTCTCTTTTACCCGTCCTCTTGCACTCGTCCCTCATTCACTTGTCCATTAGGGGACGTACCAGCAGCGAATCTCGTCCGTCTTTAGTGATGGACGGACGAGGTTTATCTGATGATGGCAAACTCTTCCAAAAGCCAAGAGTTACGTTGTTGCAAACCAAGTCTTCTGTTAACTGTTGAACACAAGTCCCGATGAGGTAACTTCCATGGCAGTTATGGAAGTTATCTCTGAATCTTCTAAACTCTACGACGGTAGAAAAAATAACTGTCAGGCTAACACTATATAAAGGCCCTTCTATGTAGAGGTAAGGGGGGGACGTTTTATTTTCTGGAAAAACAATAAAGTCCTAGAAGTGTTTTCTTTTCTACTTCAACCCACTGACTTAACCATCAGAGGATTCAAGACCGGCAACCACCGGTCTCTCTGATCTTCTTTAATTTTTTAGGACTTACCCTTCAAGATCATCAACGCCCGGAGACTTTCAGCCCACTGATTTCCAAGGATTTATCAGTTGGCGCCGTCTGTGGGAAAGAAATTTGTCGCCTTTTGAACTTAATTTGTTGAGTTCTGTGATTTCTTTCTCCGACAAAGGGTTGAAATGGTTCAGACAAGATCTAGGGCTACTACTCCAGACCCTTGACAAAGCAGGGATGCCTCCAGTAACCCTCATCGCGATCGTCAATCAGCACCCACCATGCAATTATCTTCATTCCAACACATGCAATCCATGGCCGCTGCTATGACGGAGTTAACTCGCTAGAACCAGGAGTTGGTCAGACAACTTGATTTAAGGAAGCAGCGTCATGAATGGAACACCAAAAAACAGGCCCAGAGTTAAGAAGAGGAAAGGAATGCTGAACCTGAAAACCAGTCAAGGGGTACCACTTCACGGAGGGTTCCTCATTTGGAAAGGGAAATGGATCAAATGAGAAGAGTTATGGACGAGATAAGGGAGAATATGAGGAAAACGAACCCTGTAGAAGATTTAGTTCACAGGACTGATTCCCTCTTTATGGCTTCCATCAATGCTCACCCTTTGCCACCCAAGTTCAAGATGCCTCCGTTAGATTCGTATGATGGGACGCGGGATCCTTTTGACCATATTGCCACCTTCAAAACTACCATGCACCTTTAAGGAGTTCTGGATGAAATAATGTGCAGAGCTTTTCCTACTACCCTCAAAGGACCTGCACGAGTGTGGTTTAGCAAAATACCTCCTAACACAGTGACGTCCTTCGAGGAGTTAAGCAAGTTGTTCGTTAATAATTTTATTGGAGGGCAAAGGCACAAACGTTCTTCGTCTAGCTTGCTAACCATAGAGCGAGGGGAGAATGAAAGTTTACGGTCCTTTATCACGCGGTTCAACAGGGATGCCTTGGCAGTGGACGAGGTGGATGATAAGCTCCTTCTGGCGGCATTCTATAATGGGGTTCATTCTGATTTGTTCATCCACAAGTTATATGAACAGGCGCCTCAGACCATGGCTGAACTAGTTCATTCAGCCCAGAACTTTATGAATGTGGAAGATGCTATCATAGCCAAGAAGAGGAAGAGAGTTGAGAAAGTGGAATCCAACCCAATGCGTCAGTCAGAACAAGGTCTTCGTCCTAAGAAGGGAAGAACAAAAGATAGTAAAGACCGAGAGAAGAAGGCAGGCCTTTCAGCGAGGAATCAACAGTACACGTCTTTAAACGTACCACTCGAGCAAGTCCTTATGTAAATCAAGGACGAGCCTTCCTTGAAGTGGCCGGAGAAGATGAAAGGAGATCCCAACAAGCGCAATAGGAATAAGTATTGACGCTTCCATAGAGATCATGGGCATGATACGGACGAATGCTTTGATTTGAAGCAACAGATTGAGAATCTTATCAGGCAAGGGAAGCTGAGAAATTTCCTTGAACGAGACCACAATGACGAGAAATTGAAAGGGAAGGTAAAGGAATCATCGCGACCACCACTTTGAGAAATAAGAATCATCCTAGGGGGAAGTTCTACAGGACAGACGTCCAAGTCAAAGAAAGCATACTTGAAAGTAGTGCAAAATGTCCAACTCTCTGGACGATCACCGAGAGCAAGGACTACGAACAAACAGGCAATCACTTTCACGAACGAGGATGCCGAGAGAATTCATCACCCTCATGACGATACTATTGTCATCACCCTCCTTATTGCTGACTACAAGACAAGAAGGGGGCTGATATATAATGGAAGTTCGGCTGATATTTTGTATTATCCAGCTTTTCAGCAGATAAGGTTAGGACAAAACCGGCTCCGACCAGCGAGCTCCCCCTAGTAGGTTTTGGTGGAATGAAGGTATAACCTGTGGGCATTATTTCATTACCCGTGATAGTGGGGGCATACCCGCAACAAGTCACCAAGGAGGTGAACTTCCTTGTGGTAGATTGTTCATCTTCCTACAATGCCATAATTGGAAGGCCGACTTTAAATAGTTGGAAGGCTGTTACATCCACTTATCACCTGTCAGTTAAGTTTCCAATGGAACAAGGAGTAGGACAAGTGCAAGGAGACCAACTAACAGCAAGAGAGTGTTACCTGACAATGTTGGCCATGGAAGAACAAATTCAAGCCGTGAATATTGAAGAAAAGAAAGTCGTGGCAGAACCTGCTGAAGTGTTGGAAGATGTTTCTTTAGACGAGACAAACCCGGAGAGGTGTGCCAGAATTGGGGCAGATCTAGAAGAAAAAATTAAGAAGGACCTCACCCAGTTTTTAAGGAAAAACACTGATGTATTTGCTTGGACTCATGAAGATATGCCGGGTATAGACCCTAGTGTCATCACTCACTGTTTAAATGTATGTCCTTCCTCAAAACCAGTTCAACAAAAGAAAATGGTGTTTGCCCCGAAGAGAGATGATGCTATTAGAGACAAGGTTCAGAAGTTGATGGCGGCAAAATTTATACGAGAAGTATACTATCCAGATTGGTTGGCCAATGTGGTAATGGTCAAAAAAGCGAACGGCAAGTGGAGTATGTGTGTAGATTTTACTGATCTCAACAAGACTTGCCCCAAGGATAGCTATCCATTGCCGCGCATTGACCAACTGATGGATTCCACCACAGGCCAAAAATTACTTAGCTTTATGGATGCTTTCTTAGGATACAACCAAATAAGGATGAATAAGGCCGACCAGGATAAGACATCCTTTGTCACTAGTCAGGGATTATTCTGTTATAAAGTAATGCCCTTCAGTTTGAAAAATGCTGGAGCGACATACCAACGACTGGTTAACCATATGTTTCGTCCACAGATCGGGCAGAATGTAGAAGTCTATGTGGATGACATGCTGGTGAAAACTTAGGACGAGGGAAGGCATCTAGACGACCTGCAGGAGACATTTGACACACTAAGATAGTATCACATGAAGTTGAACCCTAGCAAATGTGCTTTTGGAGTATCGTCAGGGAAATTCCTTAGATTCATGGTTTCACACAGAGGGATTGAGGTAAACCTAGAAAAGATTAAAGCGATTCTAAATATGAAGCCTCCGCAGAGTATCAAAGAAGTCCAGTCTCTTACCGGGCGAGTTGCTGCCTTTAACAGGTTTATTTCTAAAGCCACTGACAAGTGTTTACCATTTTTCAAGATTCCAAAGAAAGCATTTGAGTGGACAGACGAGTGTCAAAGAGCATTCCAAGACTTGAAAACATACCTTGTTACAACTCTGTTGCTGAGTCCGTCCGTGGTAGGAGAAAAGCTGTTCTTTTACCTGGCAGTGACTCCGCATGTTGTGAGCTCAGCGTTGATAAGAGAGGAAGGAAAAGTACAAAAGCCGGTGTATTATACAAGTAAAGCATTGAGGGGAGCAGAAAGACGATATCCGCTAATGGAAAAGCTGGCTTTCGCACTAATAACAGCCTCCAGGAAACTAAGGCATTAATTCCAGACTCATGTCATCAACGTCATGACGAACCACCCACTTAAGAAGGCAATGAACAAGTTGGAGGCTGCAGGACGATTGATTCAATGGGCTGTCGAGCTTAGTGAGTTTGACATTAAGTACCAGCCGAGGCATGCCATAAAAGCTCAAGCTCTAGCAGACTTCATTGCAGAGTTTACTCTGAATTATGACAATGTAAGTGAGATGGAAGACAACTAGAAGTGGATCGTCCATGTGGATGGTTCCTCTACACAACATGCAGGAGGACTAGGTGTGGTTTTGCAATCTCCAGAAGGGGATAAACTAAAATATAAAGTTCGCTTGCAGTACCAAGCAACTAATAATGAAGTTGAGTATGAAGCTCTTCTCAAAGGGCTGGAATTAGCCAAGTCTGTGGAAGCGAAATTAATACTCGTCTTGGGAGATTCTCAGTTAATCATGGACCAAGTGAACGGAATGTATGAGGCTAAGGAAGAACGAATGAGGAGGTATCTTAGTAGGGTGATGCGCCTTATGAGAAAATTTGAGGAAGTTAACTTTGTTCAAATCCCGAGGGAGGAGAACATAAAAGCTGATGCCTTGGCGAAGGAAGTCTTAGCGAATGAAGCTGTGGACAAGTTCGATGAAATTCAGTATATGCCAAGTATAGACATCCCAGAAGTATAGCAAGTGGAGAGTAGACGAAATTGGATGACTCCAATTATATTATACTTAAAAGACGGACAACTCCCTGAAGAGAATGACGAAGCTAAAAAGTTAAGGGTAAGGTCGGCCAGGTACGTACTTATGGACGAGGTGTTATATAAAAGAGGCTTTTCACAGCCTTATCTTAGGTGTTTGGCTCTCGACGAAGCAAACTACATATTAAGAGAAATCCATGAAGGGGTGTGTGGCAATCATTCGAGAGCCAGATCACTCGTTCACAAAGTTGTCCGTGCAGGATACTATTGGCCAAATATGCAAGCAGATGCCAAAGCTTATATTAAAGTCTGCGATCAATGCCAACGATTTAACAATATCCCCAGGCAACCATCGGAGTATCTAACCTCAATGACAACCCCATGGCCTTTTGCGCAATGGGGACTAGACATCTTGGGTCCTTTTCCACTAGGTGTAAGGCAAATGAAGTTTCTCGTGGTAGGTATTGATTATTTCACCAAGTGGATAGAAGCGGAACCCTTAGCTAATATCACACAACAAAATGTTAAAAATTTCATGTGAAAGAACATTGTGTGCAGGTTTGGAGTGCCCAGAGTGCTGATATCCGACAATGGACGACAATTTGACAATGCACTCTTTAAAGATTTTTGTATGCACTTCGGGATTCAGAATCACTACTCCTCCCCAGCTCATCCACAAGCAAATGGCCAGGTTGAAGTAGCAAACCGATCCTTGTTAAAAATAATCAAGACTCGGCTTGAGGGGGCTAAGGGTGTGTGGCCAGATGAGTTACCAGGTGTTCTGTGGGCATATAAGACGATAGTAAGAATTCCGACAGGAGAAACTCCTTTCAAGCTAGCCTATGGAACTGAAGCAGTCATACCTGCAGAAGTGCACATGGCCAACCATAAGGTGACAACCTATCATGATAAAGATAATGAAGAGTAACTCCGTTTGAACCTGGATCTAATAGACGAGGTGAGGATGAATGTCGAACAAAGGATAGTAAGGTACAAAAACCTTATGGCTAGGCAATATGATGCGATGGTGAAGCCAAGGCGATTCAATGTAGGAGACCTCGTCCTAAAGAAGGTATTTTTGGCGACAAAAAACCCAGTTCATGGGAAGTTGGGACCTAATTGGGAAGATCCTTACAGAGTTATCAACTGCAAAAGACAAGGATCCTATTACTTGGAGGCCCTAGACGGGAGGAAGTTAGAGCATTCTTGGAATGTTGAGCACCTGAGGAGGTACTACCAATGAAAACACCAGTCTGGACGAGCGTGAAGACCATTTGTATACTTATTTATATAAGTTTCTATTTTTAGTGTTGCTCTGTGGTTATTATATTAAAGTCATGGACAAAGTTATGGTTTGGTTTGTATTTATTCTCCTAAAAAGGCATGAACCTCTAAGTGTATGCCTCGTTTGTGAGCAATATTTTTGCAATGTACATACTGTTATGTGAATCACTACCATGTTATTTTTGTATAAGTCAATCCATGATAAAAAGCTCAAAGACGAAAAAATTCTCTGGACGCAGAGATGTAACGTCAGCTTGTCAGAAATTTGGGCGTGCTCGTCCAAAGTAAAGGACGAGGTAAAACCCTAGACAAAATTTCAATGCCTTAGGCATATTCGTCCATATAATGGATGAAGTAAGACGAGGTAAAACCTTGTGCAAATTTTAATGCCCAAAGCACATTCCTCCATATGATGGACGAGATAAGATGTGCAAGTCCGTGACATGGACGAGGAAATATACTTATTCATGCACAAAAACGTTCTAGCGCATAGACGCCAAGAATGTACTAACACATGGACGAGAAAAACAAAAGTCTTGACCATTATTAAACGTCAGAATCAGCCAAACCTAAGGACAGGTAACGCTGATAATTATCATTTCACATGAATAAACTACACTTAGCAAAATTTTGATAAAAGTGGTTCAAGCATACATGTGAAATGTAGGCGAGCTAAACAAAGTATGCATATATAAGAGAAACAGGAATCATTAAATTGTTTCAAAAAGGGCGGACGAGAAACATCCAAACACCCTTACAAAATTAATTGTTTTATAAAAACTTGTCCTTAAATATGGAAGAGCTTAATGTACTTGAATTACATAAAAAAAAAAAAAATGATGAAGACATAAACATCAAGATATTTTTTAAGCTAAGGCATCTATGTTGGGGTCGTCCTAAGGTTGGGTCGTGGCATTGTCGTCTATATTGGCGTCCTCAGAGCCGAGGTGAAGGAGAAAGCTAGTGGTGGCAGCATTCAAATTGAGTACAATGGAGCTGAAGTCCACATCAGGAAACTTTTCAATAGCGTCCATCCTAAAATCTTCAAACCCTGCTGCATAGTTGGTATCCAAAACATCAGTGTATTGTTTAGATGCTTTGAATTCAGCCACTGTATCTTCCTTTGCCTTGGAAAGGAGAATGCTATGCTCGTCGCTCTTTTTCTGCAAGTCTTCAAGACGAGCATCTTTTTCCGCAGCACTAGCCTTCAAATCCTCAACCAAAATTTTTAACTCCTTCACCTCGTCCGTAGTCTTAGCAGCCACCTCAGCCCATTGTTTAGCTTCTTCCTTCAACTCCTGTATCCTTGTCTCTAACAAGATCCTCGTCTTGTCCAACCTTGTGGCCTGTCTAGACGCTGCTATAAACTTGGATATGCCCTATAAAAATCAACAACAAATAAAAGTAAAAAAAAAAAAAAAAAAAAAAAAAGGAAAAAGGAAGGAAGAAGGGAAATGAACATTTAGTCAGAACAAAGATAAATGTTACCTTGAAAAGGTCATGGACACTAGAGTGTTTAAAATCCTTGAGAGACATGTCATAACAGACGTTTATATCCTCGTCAGAAACAGCGTTCTTGAAACGTTCCCAGGCCAGGTCTTCATTTTCAATAATATTTGAAGGGACCTTTTAGGAAGGTTGAGATGAGGTTGACACAGTTTTGGACGGTGGAGTCTTGGACAGAGTGGACTCAACAGGAGTAGACGAGTCAACATCAAAGACTTTGGCTGGTTGGTGGGACGACGGAGTAGGCTTGACCACTTGGGACGAGCCATGCTTGATCTTTTTACCACGTTTACTAGGGAGATTTTCCAAATCCAAGTTTTTGGATATGGTCTTCCTCTTATCTCCAGCCAATGGACGAGTTTANGAGACATTTCTTCGTCCGTGTTTGTTTCCACTATTGCTACTGGTATCACTAGAGTTATCGCTACTCTCGTCATAATACTCGTCTATAGCTTTCTCTGTACTATTGCTGGACGAGGAGATAGTTATTTATGACATTTCTGAAAATAAAATTTTGAAAACCTAAAAGACGAGGAAAGAGGGAATACCTAGCTCTAGGACGAACTGAAACTATGGACGCAAGGGAACTCTTAGACGAGGCTTTAGACGATGAATGTCAAGGAAGGAAAATCTCAGAAGTGTGAAGGGCAGTGGAGGCATTCCACTATTTATAGATGGTTGACCTAAGCATATGAAACGACGCAACAAACCAAATGATGACACGCGGTCTTCGTCTCGAAAAAATGAATCGACGAGATAGGCCACCATTTAGGTTATAACACGTGCCATCTCTGTTTGTTGAAGGAGTTCGTCCATCCAGAGATTATAGTACTATACTTTCCTGGACGACCCATGGACAAGGGGCAACTGATGGTGTAAAGAAACGCGTTTAGTTTTGTCTTGTCCATATGGGCCGTCCATGACAAAGTACAAAGTAGGGAATGAGGGGCTCTTGCACCCGTCCCTCTTTTACCCGTCCTCTTGCACTCGTCCCTCATTCACTCGTCCATTGGAGGACGTACCAGCAGCGAATCTCGTCCGTCTTTAGTGACGGACGGACGAGGTTTATCTGATGATGACAAACTCTTCCAAAAGCCAAGAGTTACGTTGTTGCGAACCAAGCCTTCTGTTAACTGTTGAACACAAGTCCCAATGAGGTAACTTCCATGGCAGTTATGAAAGTTATCTTTGAATCCTCCAAACTCTACGACTGTAGGAAAAATAACTGTCAGGCTAACACTATATAAAGGCCCTTCTACGTAGAGGTAAAGAGAAGACATTTTATTTTCTGGAAAAACAGTAAAGTCTTAGAAGTGTTTTCTTTTCTACTTCAACCCACTGACTTAACTATCGGAGGATTCAAGACCGGCCACCACCGGTCTCTCTGATCTTCTTTGATTTTTCAGGACTTACCCTTCAAGATCATCAACGCCCAGAGATTTTCAGCCCACTGATTTCCAAGGATTCATCAATAAGTATTACTGTTTTCTAAAAAAAAAGACCTCTAGTATGCCATTGACTTTGACTCTTTTTTTTTTTTGGCTGCCTTTTTCCATGTCTCATTTTTTTTTTTTGGTGTGCAAATAAATTTTTTCCAAGCATGCTTCTAGATGCTCTTGTTCCTAAAAAAAAAAAAAAATGTTTAGTTAACAAGTGTTTTTATGATATTTGTTAATGAATCATTAAGAAAGTTTTAATACAAATTTCATAAGAAATATAAAAACTTGTCAAAAAATCAATTGCTTTTGTTATTTTTCATAGAAAACTTTCCTACATAACTTAACAAAATCCACAAACAAAAAAACAATGTTATTGACTAAATTTTTTTGAGAAAATGTTATTGACTAAATTTAATTACTTGTTTCATAATACATGACAATGGAAAATTATGATTTTATTTTATTTTATAAAGAATAATGGTTATTACAACATCACTTTTACATCATTATTGCTAAAATAATTTGAATTGCACTACCAAACACAACTTATAAAATTGTAAATTTTTTAAAATTAATTAATTTTTAAAAATGCGCTTTCAAAGACTATAGAGTGTTTGGTACTGTTGATTAAATAACAGTTTTCGGTGTCACGTATTTTCATAACACTTAAGGGGGTGTTTGGTACTGTTGTGTAAACAATAATTTTTAATGTTTAAACACCACAACATGTAATTTTACAATATTTTTTAATCTACACATATTTCTACAATACTTAAACAATGTATTAGAAACTCCAAATAACCTACTAGAAATCTCTTATACCTAGTGACCGTATGGATTGTGTTGAAATTCATTTCAGCACGTTTGTGTCTCTGTCAGTAAGTTTATGCACTGTTCATAAAACCTACAAGTTATCTAATTCAGCAAAATTTTCATTAAAATTAAGCCCCAAATACTATTCACACAATATTTTCAGTTTACAGCCATAATTAATATTGAAAGTAACTCCTGAAGTGCAGCGTTTTGTGTTATCCTTATTTTAGCGAGCTTCATTCTATCAGAATCAGAACTCAGACCATAGCTCTCCCAACGTCTCTCTTTTAATTCTGAACAGAAATCAACACTCACTCACACCACGGCTCTCTCTCTCTCTTAGACCCAGAACAAAAGATTCACAAGCCACACGGAACAGCGTCGAGTTCTGTTCAATACCTGCTCTCCACATAGTTCTTCTTGGTATGGTATCTTCTTCTCTCTCTTGCTGTAATGCTTTCACTTTCTTTCTTTTGTATTTCAGCTTGCCACAAATTTGTTACATTTTGCTGTGCTTTTTGATTTCATAAGTTGGTATTATCCATTTTTGTTGAATTGGGTATCCATTGCACCCCGAGACACCCTTACACCCACCCACCAGCTCTAGTACACCTACTTTGCCCATAGACCCACCCCATACTGAACCTATGACAATGATCCCCACTCCTGGCCTGTACACAGAGCATCATTACCCACCTACCTCATCCTCATCCGACCCTGTAGGACCTTCGGTTGGGACTGACACTCCACAGCCAGATACTGATGTACCGGACGAGAATCCCCCTCCTCAGCCTTCACCCCCACGAGGTAGACCGCAACGTGCTAGAAGAGCTCCCACTTGTGGGACAGGTGGACATAAAATAGGACACAAACATAGCTCTATGGTATGATAACATTAATTATCTTGTATATGCCTATTTTGCAATTCACTTTATTATTTACAATTACACTGAATATTGATTGTACAATCCATCTAATGTCTTTGCAGCATGACGATGAGCCTAAGGATGATGCCCCGCAGCCTCCTCCCCCGCCCAAACATTACACGAGGGTTAAAAAACGCAAAATTGGTGAACCTTGAAAAAGAGGTTTGTTACTTTGCCCATTCCCGCGTTGTGTAACTAACTAAATACAACCCTTTCCCAGGGTTATTCTGCACATTTCCCCGCTCTCCCAACGTCTCTCTTTTAATTCTGAACAGAAATCAACACTCACTCACACCACGACTCTCTCTCTCTCTTAGACCCAGAACAAAAGATTCACAAGCCACACGGAACAGCGTCGAGTTCTGTTCAATACCTGCTCTCCACATAGTTCTTCTTGGTATGGTATCTTCTTCTCTCTCTTGCTGTAATGCTTTCACTTTCTTTCTTTTGTATTTCAGCTTACCACAAATTTGTTACATTTTGCTGTGCTTTTTGATTTCATAAGTTGGTATTATCCATTTTTGTTGAATTGGGTATAGGGAAAGTGCTTTAGAATTTGGAAGAACTGTTTGCCTACTCTTTTTCATATGCAATTGCCAACGACCCCAAAAAAAAAATGCTGAATAAATTACTGTTCAGTGTTTTTATCTTATTTTGGACCAAAATATACTTAGCCCATGAGCAATTTTAGTCTCTGAAGTTTAAAGTCATCGCTTTTAGTACTTAACAAACTTAAAGAAATCGCTTTTAGTCCCTGTAAAACTTGAAATGATCAAGTTGTTGCTTTTAGTCCATTTGGAGTGATGAAGTGTTAGTTTTTCATTTGCAAGGTCGTCTAATGGACTAAAACTGATCACTTTAAACTTTAGGGACTAAAATCATTTATGGGCTAAACTTTAGGGAGCAATAGTGCATTTAAGCCCTTATTTTAGTTAGACCTTATTTGAGCATTGACTCGTGTAAATTACTAGATCATGTTTGGTTGTAACCTTATATTTTTTAAACCACTAATGTTGACTCATGTTATGCATTTTATGAAAGCTGCAATTACTTTATCTTCTTTTCAATTGAGTATAAACACATTTGGTTGTGGGACGAATGAAAACATTACAAAAGGAAGCAAAATCTCCTTTTTTATGGATGTAGCATATTGGGAAATTAAGGCAGACCTGAATTAAATAGTAACTAGTAAAAACTAAAATTATCATGGAATAGTGATGTGATGTGCAATTTTTGCAATTATCACCAACTCGTTGTCAGAGTCCGTGTCATTAAAGAGAAAAGAAGAACCAGCAATGGAGAGAAAACAAAGAATAAATGAAAAATGAACTTGGGTTGAGGTGAATGCAAAGTTGAGAGTAAATGTTCTCATTTATAGTGAAAAAAATATGACCACCAAAAAAAATGTAAGTTAGAAAATGGCTGTTTCAGTCTTTCAGGCACATGACTGTTTGCAAAATATGACCATTAGAAAGAAAGAACATTTCTATGTACTAATGGAGGGATAGAGTGTGGGATGTGGGCTGTATCTTAAAAGTAGGTAGTTAATATAGAAAAGGTTGTTTTTTCTTTCAAAATGGGGTTGAACTATACAGATCCAGATGTGAATGCCTTTAATAGAAAATTAAAAGCTTAAACAATTAAATCTCATGTGAACTCCTAAATGCTGTGCTTATGTTTATCTAAGTCCCTCACACCCTTCCCCAAAGTCCCAGACTCCTTCTGTTGCAGTGTCTGTGTATTCAATTTGATACATTACCACTTTTGTTGCTTGAAGAAATGGCTGTGTTGTTATCTACAACTCTTCCTTCAACAACCACAAAGCTGAGCCTGAAATGTTTCGGCACTAGCATTATACAAGAAAAACCAATCATAGAAAGTTGTCTTTTCACAGGTAAACTTCAATCTCCCTCTCTATTTGCCTTCACTTTCTTGCATTTCTCTTTAACTAAACTCAATTGCCAAATATCTGGTTTTTTTTTTTTTTCCTCTCAGGCTTTAGTATAGGGAATGACAAAGAAAAACAGAGGAAGAAAGTTTCATTTATTAATTTAGCAGTAAAGAACAAGCAAACAATTGTTGAAACAACCCAGAATGTCAATGGGAGCATAAGACCAAGAAAAGGTGGTAGAAACCCTGTTTTGAGTGAGGGAAGAGATGAGGATGAGAACTATGGACCTATATGTCCTGGATGTGGGGTATTTATGCAAGATAAGGACCCAGACCTTCCTGGGTATTATCAGAAAAGGAAGGTCATACCAACAGATTTGTCAGATGGTGAGGAGGGTATAGTGGGCGAGTTTGATGGAGTTTATGATGAAGAAGAAGAAGAAGAAGAAGATGAAGATGAAGATGAAGAAGAAGAAGAGGGGTTTGTGGATGACATTGAGAGTGAATTTCAGGAGCTTGATGCGATAGAAGGTGATTTGGGAGTGGAGGATGAGTTTGATTGGGATTCTGATGAATGGGAAGCTAAGTTAATGGAGGAAAAGGAGGAGGTAAAGTTGGATTTGGATGGATTTGCTCCTGCTAGTGTCGGTTATGGTAACATTACAGAGGACACAATTGAGAAGGCTAAGAAGAAGAAGCTGTCGAAAGCAGAAAAGAAGAGAATTGCTAGGGAGGCTGAGAAAGAAAAAGAAGAGGTTACGGTGTGTGCTAGGTGTCATTCATTGAGGAATTATGGGCAGGTGAAGAACCAAAAGGCTGAAAACTTGATACCCGATTTTGATTTTGATAGGCTGATCGCTACCCGGTTAATGAAACCCTCTGGGAATGCCACTGCTACTGTTGTGGTTATGGTTGTTGATTGTGTTTATTTTGATGGGTCGTTCCCGAAACGGGCAGCAAAATCATTGTTTAAGGCATTGGAAGGAACTAAAGCTGAAATGGGTTTTTCATGTTGAAAATTTGTTCGTACTTTGTTGTCCATTCATTTACGCCATTTGATGGAGTTTTGTTGATTTGTAAGGACTCGATAAAGGTTAATAATTTGATGTGTTGAAATGTACAGCTGACTTTTTATTTTACTTATTGTCATTACCCAATATACAGTTTTTTAAGACTGATTTCTTACATTCTGTTTGAAACCTAGGTTCAATATCGTATGCACCCATCCCTGTCAGAATTTCCTTCTAACAGCTTCTATGAAGGCACACTACAGAATGGAGTCACTATAAATGAGAGGCAATCTTCGGGAATTGACTTTCCTTGGCCTGTGCCCAATCGCCCAATGTTCTTTTATGTCCAGGTATTACAACTGCCTATCAAAAAAGTGCCTATCAATTGTCTGTAGTTAGATTTTGGTCACTGTGAACATAAATAGAATTAGCAAATAACTGGTGCATTATATGATTTGTATCTAGCTTGGGTGTGAAATCATTGGTTTGATTCTTAGAATCATTATAAATTGATTTTGATGTTAAAACTGGTTCAGCTCCTTTTTGTTTTGGGTGTGTTTTCAAATGTCAGCTCCCTCACCCCTTGGCACCCCCAGTGAGCTGTCTGATAAAATATGCTTGTTTTGTAGATGGGACAAGAGGAGATAAGTGCTAGCGGAACATCATATCTGAATAGGACTGAGGCTGCTAATGTAGAAAAGATTGTAACTACTTTCTTAAGGAGCGGTGTAGTGCCTAGTCAGGTTACTATGGATCTTCTTTACTTCTGAATTGGTGCAGTTCTGTTCTCAGTTATTAATTATATCTCTTATATCACAGATTGGGGTGATAACACCATATGAGGGACAAAGAGCATATATTGTGAACTATATGTCTAGAAATGGTGCTCTTAGACAGCAACTTTACAAGGAGATTGAGGTAATGTTTATATTCAACTCATCAGTCCTAGGGCGCAATAACCTTTTCCTGCTGTTTCTAAAAACTTGTGTTTATTACAGGTTGCAAGTGTAGATTCATTTCAAGGAAGGGAAAAAGACTACATTATTCTGTCATGTGTGAGGAGTAATGAACATCAGGTTAGTTAATGTGACATTTATGATATTTATTCAGTGTTATTTCTGACCTGAAGACTCAGTATTGGTCTTGGTTAACTCTTGTTTTAATGAGAGGCAGTGTATGGACATTTGTTTCTAATTATTGGTGTCCCTGTCACTATTGTCATCATTGTTGTTGTTGTTTATTTCTATTTTTCAAATGAAGTTTCACTGACAATTCTTGTATTGGCTGACAAGATTTAATATGCTTGTTCATGCTTTAAGGATTTGACACATTTTGACTCCTGTAATAATTTACCTTCATGGTCTAGTTTAACAAAATGAAATGGCAATAACTGTCAAAGCAGAAGAGATATTTTACCTTGTCCTCCTTTTTGGATTACTAGGTATAGTTGATTTCTGTCATATATTCATTATTTTCTAATCATATATTCTCCATTCGCACTTATCGTTTGAGAGTCCAAAGTGGGGCTGGGTTGAGCTGCAGTGGCAGTAAAATATTTCTAACCATTATCAAAACTAATCAAGTGCAAGTGAGCTCTAGTTCAATTGTCATATTCTTCTACTAGAAGAACAAGACTGAGGGTAAGGTTAGGGTTCAAAACCCATTATGTTGCGTGTGATTTACCAATTTAAAAAATAAACAATATTGGCAGTTCGTATAAAACCCTTAATTTTGCGGCCTATAGGTTATGTAATGGATGCCTAAAGTATGTGTTTTTAGGTGATTGGTGGATTCTGAATGTTATCCAGAAAGATATTGTTTGTATCTAGATATTTTTGTACATGATATATTTATGTATTGATGTTTGACTGCTGGTTCCCTTCTCTACAGGGAATTGGATTCCTTAATGATCCCCGTAGGCTCAATGTTGCTCTAACTCGTGCTCGATATGGTATTGTTATTCTGGGGAATCCTAAAGTCCTGAGCAAACAGCCACTGTGGAATAGCTTATTGACACACTACAAGGTATTTCCTTGTTTTATGCTATTGTGGTTTATCTAAGGCTCTATCTTATTGCACTTGCAATGTACTGGAATTGATTTTGGGATGTTGAAGCTAGTCAACTATTATTCTTTGTCTTAAAATGGATCATAACCTTTCCCTCTTTGGTTTATGTAGGTATTTTCCGTTAGTGAATTAATAATAGAAATCAAATTGACTACAAATTGAAAATAACAGAGACCAAATTGACTGTTACAAAAATGTATAGACCTAATTGATCGTGACCCTAAAATATAGGGACCAAAATGATATTTTCACCTAAATAGTAGCTATTTCTCAAAACCTTATTGCAAATGGTTACGCCTCAAAAATCTTGTTCCCCTCCTCAAATGAGCCCCTACAATTGCTCTCCTCTTAATATTATGAAAATTAATTGCGTTTTAGCACAATATGCGATGCAACTTATTATTAGTTTTTTCCAATATTTTTATAAGTTTTACCAAAATTTTTGTAACTTAAATTGATTGGCATCTCAATTTCCAATAGAAATATTTAGATTCATATCCCCACACCTAATTATCAATGTATAAAAAGATATTTCAATAAAATTGGAAAAAAAATGTAATCTTTAGTTATTTTATATATAGACAAAATAGAAATACACTAAGAGTAGTATAGTGATTTGATCATATTGTGTGTGTGTGTGTGTTTACAAATTGAAATGCATATTATAGTAGTTAATATAGATAAGCATGTTTCATGCCTACTAAAAGATGCATATATTTTCAAGATTTTTGGATATTAAAATGCATATTATATATATATGTGTGTTTACTAAAAAAATTCCCCCTTTCTATTGACATGGTTTCAATTGTTGCAAAAACAACTAAATTTGAGTAAAAATGCTATATTTCAAATCAATTGTTTCTCACATAAAAAAAAAAACTAATTGTTTCTTATAAATCTTGGAAAAATGATATTAAAATTTCATTATACTTAAAATAATTAATATAACAAAATAAACATATTTATTACATTAGTAATCATTCTAATTATATAGAATACATATTATAGTGTTAGCTCCACACATATACATACACGCATGCACAAAGGAGTTAGGAAATTTAAAGGATTAAGATTAATTTTAGTGAATTCACAAATATTTAATTAAAAAAAAATTATAGTTTTTGTGACAATTATTGTCAAAGCAACTAAACATGAGTAAGAATGTCATATTCTAAATTTATTATTATTATTCCAACTAAAAATTATTTTCTATATAAAGTTTATAAAAATAATCATATAAATTTATTTAATATAAATAATTAATGCACAATAATAGATAATTAATATATGCATTTACTTTATTAGCTAATTCGATGAACTAAAACTTTAATATAAATGTAAACTTTGTTAAAGTAGAAAACTAAATAAAGAAAACTTCAAAGAATGCGTAACACGCACAACTTCATACTCTCTAATATATATATATATGAGAGGAGAGGAAGAAGAGAGAGAGAGAGAGAGAGAGAGAGAGAGAGAGAGAGAGAGAGAGAGAGAGAGAGAGAGAGAAGATTATTTCTAGGAAAGGTTAATTTTAATACCATCCCAAAATATTAGTGCATCTCTCCTCTTAATATTATGAAAATTTTCTAGGAAGAGTTAATTTTAATGCCGTCCTAAAATATTAGCGCATGCAATGTCAAATATTCACCAATTCAATAGATAAATTTTAGGACAAAGTTTAGCTACAAAATCGATTGTAACCTTACGTTACAAACTCACTCAATATCTTTTATTAGATTACACCTTCTTCTTATATCCTCCATATTTGCAAAATTTCAAGAAAATTAAAGATCAATAGCTATGTCATCAATAAATTTTTAAATTGCAAGTTTTTGTAATTTAAAATTATGCATAAAATATAAGATTATAGATTATATAGTAAATAATATCCGATTGACACAAAAATTGTCATGTGTATTAAGAATGTAAAGACATATAATTCAACGGTTAGATTTTCAAAATATGTAGTAATATTTATTTTATTGAATGAGTTTATAGCTTAAAGCTACAACCATTTTGTAGCTAAACTTTGTCCTAAATTTAATAGACGTTTCAATGGGCAATATGTACCAAATTTTTTTATAAAGCAATAATTAGGAGAGGAAAGGAGCTTGAACCCTTTTAGAAGGCCTGGATATCCTAGTTAGAAACACCAACAAGTGTTCTAACAGAAAGAACCATAAATAGATAATGGTTACATTACATTTTGGCCATTTAACAGTAAGTACCATAGATGCCCCAAAAAATAAAGTAGATGCCCTATAATATAAAATAAAACCATCCAACTAGTGTTATTGACGCTTGATAGTCACTAGTTCCTACAGCTCAAAGCAAATTCTCTCACACACAGTTGACAATCACTTGAGAATCTCTTTTGATATATGCCTCGATCAGGTAAATCTTTCATGCCATACATAAGTATCAACAGATTATGTTCAAATATTGAAGTAAATAGTGAGAAATCTATGGCTCAAAATCATTAACAAATCAATTCGGAGATTGTATTGGGTGGGAAAGTAGAGCTCATCAATTGTGACTGTCAATTCACGTAAACATTAAAGGCATGTGGCACGGAGGGAGATGAAGGGAAATAAGAAAAAGTGAAGGAAAGGCGGCCAAAACATACTAAAATTCAGCACATTCTAGTCAATCTTTCAATCTCCTCTCTCCATCCAAACATAGGATAAGACAAACTAAATTACACATGAAAACCATTATCATAACTTTTTATATACCACCACAGTTCAATCTGGTAGCAATACTTTGCACTCGCAAACAATCCTAACATATCGTCATCGTCTATTCAACAATAATTTGGAGTGTAATTACACGTCAGGAAGAGCTGAAAGGTTAGGCTGACTTTCCACAGCTGGCTGTACAAAAATTTCAGTGGTTACTGCTTCTGTATAAATGGTTTTCCCTGTACGTTGTAAATGGCCCTGCTTCTTCAGGCTTTCTTAATGGTCCACACCCTTTCGACCAAACCATGTCATGTAATGCTCTCCCTCAGGAATAATTTACCTTCTCTCAAAAACAACACAAAACTCCAAGCAGGTACTAGGGGTTATGGTTATCCTTTTCTTTCTCAGCCCTGGATGTGCCGCCAGTGTTTTCTCAAAGGCCCATTCATCTTGCCAATTATCTTATTCCCAACCCCCAAAATAATCAACCACGGGTTGTGGAGATAATCAAACTGACCCCCACAAAAGGTAAACCCTTCTGCATTCTAGGGCAGCAGATATACTTGGGCACACATGAGAGCACAAAACCAAGTGCTGAATGCAAGGACTATAACCCATCAGAGAAACAGTTTCCTCTCTCAACCATTAAAATGGATTTTCTGATTTTGAGAGCTCTGACCCTGCTGAGGCTGCTGTTGCGGAGCCTGCAAGTTCAGCGGTGGTTGCGTGTTGTAGTGGGCAAAGGGCTGAGAGTAGAGAGAATTCATCAAGCCCTGCAAACAAGTCAGACAAGTTATAAACTTCTTCACTTGAGAGGACCACCTGCCACCAAGCCTTAAGGACGCAGAAAACATTTAGCCAAAAGCACATTGCATCAAACTCCTTGCTAAACACAGCAAGGTTTGGCAAACTACTCTCCATAGCCATATGTTTCTTACAACTTGGCATTTTCATAATTCTACCTAAAAAGTTCTGCTAGTAAACAGCATTAAATGTTGAAGAAACCTGAGACTGAAGTGGGTTCGCATTTGCCACACCAAAGTGGCTCTGTGATGCATCATCTTGTGAGGGGTCATTGAAGCCAACCTGAGTAAATAGGCCTTGCGAACCATGCGTCATGTAGTCCTGATACAGCAGAAATCAAAGTATAAGTTCAAAAAAGAAAAGGAAATAATGATAAAAGAAAGCATAAACACATTCAGAGTGGTAATGAGCTCAAACCTGAGACATAAAATCATTCCCTGTACCAAAGCGAGAATATCCAGCTTGAGAGTTCTGGTTTAGAAAGTTCCCAGGAAACCCACCTTGGGCTCCTTGAGTAACATAATCGACAGCATATCCACTTTGAGAAGCCTGCAGGCCAGTAACACATCAACATAATAAACAGAAAGGTGAAATCATTTATAATATATATATATATATATTTTTTTTTTTTGATAAATAAAAGGTGAAATCATTTATAATATTAAGCCACCCAACAAATAAATTTCATTAGTCTTAAAAAATTATAAATTAAAAAGACAAACCCCTAGTACACCTTGTAATCCCTAAAAGCATCACACCCAAACCATAAATAGCACAACATTATACATCCCAGAGTTTCCAATACGTAATCAGGATCAAATACATCCAAACACTCTACAATATGCAATATATATAACCAAGTATATAAGAATACTAGGATTTCCCTGACATGTACCTGAGTGGAAAATTCAGCAACATTATAAGGAACATGTGATCCCTGGCTTTTGAAGTCATCACCCAAGAATTCCTGATAATAGTTGGAAGACATTGAAATGAATGAAAATCAAGAATAGAACAAACATATATACAGTTGCATATGCAAAGTACAATAAATACCTGAGACATGCCCGCCATGGAAAATCCATCTCGAAATGTTTGGCTAGGCCCTTGAACTGGCATCTGACACATAAAAAAATGATACTCAGGACATGACGACACTAATACGGGATAGAATACAAAAATTTGGCAAATAAATGTAAAAAGAAAGAATTGAGTACAGACATTATTAACAAACCCAGGTTGAGATAATGGGCCACCCACAGATGGCTGGCTGTTTGGATTCTCCAGTGCAGGAAAGTTGAAATTAGAGCCAATATTTCCAATAGCTTGCTGGGTGCCTTGTTGGTGAGGAGATGACTGCCAATAGGAGCACCAGCATTGCCACGCCCAGCCCCAAAACCCCTACTGCCTGGTGGAGGGACATGAGGAACAGCTCCGACTGGTCCATGCACTGCTCCACGAGATGGAATAGCATATGGCTGAGAAGGGGGACCACCAGGAAATGGTGGAAGGGGAACCCGAGGCATTGGATAGCTGGCAGGATGCACCCCAGGCTTATGGGTACCATTAGGAGGGCCAGGAGATACAAAAGTACCTGCAGTTGGAACAAAATAGTATCTCGATCATGTCATGTACTACTTGAAGACATTATAATATCAACAGTGAAAAAGGAGCACACTCAAGCCACTCTGCTGGATTTAAAGTGTCATTCCAGGATAATACAAATAATGTAAATATACAATATGTTAGAAATAACATACCCCTACCACGACCGCTTCTTCTATCAGCATTTGGAGATGAGGCAACAGAACCAAAGGTATCATTAGGCACAACACCAGGTCCACCACCAAAGAAAAGCCTCCTGTCGTTGTAGATCTGTTTCAAGTAACAATATTAATATCAGCTCCTATCCACATAAATGCTTCATAATTGATAACCAACCCCAACCATTAACACCCCCCCCCCCCCTTTTTACTCTCTCAAAAAAATAGAGGAAGGAAAGCCCAAAAATTAAAAGAAACATATCAACTTTTGAATTTCTGTCACCTACCTTTTTAGGCTTTTGAAATTGAACCATACTTTGTTTCAAATTATTCAGAGGTCCTTCAACCAAGCATTCATGCTCCTGATGAAACATTAGCAAAAAAAAAATAGGAGAGGACGTTGTTTAGTAACCAAAAAAGGATTAGTTGCATCAATCTACAAGTGATCTGCAATACCACACATTACATATTGAACAAGAAACCACTAATCACTTAATGTAGAAAGGTCAAAAATTAAGGATGTTGAATTAAAAGAGTATCATGTAATACCAAATCTCTGACATAATTATAAATAATAGCATAATATGCACACAATGTAAGATAAAAAATACTGCCAATCTGTGAAATGCTCCCTCTGCCTCAAAAATAATTGAAACTTTTAAAATGGCACGAGGATTAGACAATCAAAGTGGTATCACCTTTGATAATATTGTTTGCTTTTTGAAAAAAAAAAAAAGGAGGCTAATATAAGAATTAAAAATAAAAAATGAAATACAATTCCATTTACAGAATCTTTCGTACATTTTGAGACAACCCAAGAGGGAAAGGTTATGATCCNCCACTAGGACCAAATTAATAGCCATATTGAAAAAGGAATTTATAAAGCATATGATATGGCTATCTTCTGTTACCTTACATACATTTTTGTCTTCCTTGTAAGCTGTAAACTAGGCAATAGGGCTATGAATGAGCAGAGCCCAAGCAAAAAAAAAAAAATAAAGAAGGTTAATGAATAGGCTCTATGATACATAATAAAATAGAAAAAAGGTAGTTGAATGCATAATATGAAGTTGATTTCAATCAATGGAGAATGAATAACTCTTCTACATTATGTTTTTGACAGGCATGTAAAATTGGAATTATGTTAGCATGCAATTCATGTAAGACAATTTTAGTTTACCTTGTAGTAAACTAGTAATAGATCACCTTCTTTTTTTTTAAATTGACTACTCATAAACACAAATTTATGCATTATCAGATCCAGTGACTTGTAAACTTTCCAGTTTACTTAAAACCTGCATTTGAAACAATCTATTTGGTAGCATCAGGACACAAACCATAGATCCATAGAAATAGAAGTATTTCCACTACAAAAACTTAAAGACAGCTATATTCAGTCCATAGGATAAAATATAAAAGGAAACCAGGGTTTTTAAGTTTTGACAATCACAAACTTACCCACACCCATAGACCAACTAATACCCAAATACAATAACAATAAAATCAAAAAACCCTTACCTGAAATATGAAATTGTTGAGAGGGAAGAGCAATGAGAGAGAGGCAATGTGGTGAGTTCTGGCAATGTGGTGAGTGAGAGAGTGAGAGGCAATGTGGTGAGTGAGTGAGAGAGTGGGAGTTATGGGCGAGTAGCTGTGTAAGTGTTAAAATTTTTATGCTCTGTTTTTCGGACTGAGGAGGTAGTTATATTCAGTAAAACTCGAGTTTATAAAACTCGAGTTCTTATAACTCAAGTTTTAAAAAGTCGAGATCTATGTTCTGCATATCAGATATTTGTTTTTAAAAGAACTCGAGTTTTCAAAACTCGAGTTATAAGAACTCGAGTTTTATAAACTCGAGATCCAAGTGGACAACTTGTCCAGTCAGCATTTGGTCCGTGAAGCGGGGGAGCGAGGTTAAAAACAGTATCTCGAGTTTCTAAAACTCGAGATGCTTACTTTCCTTTATAGTTTCACGCGTTGTCTAACTAACTAAATTCAACCCTTTTCCAGGGTTATTCTGCACATTTCCCCTGTTTTATTCCTGGTAAAAATTAAGCTTTCATCAATTATAAACACTTTTTTAATAAATTATTACAATTCATATAATATGTTTAAATCATATTCCAAATTCCCAAGTTTATCAAAACTGATTCTCAAAATATCAAAATCAATCAAACTAAAAATTAAAATAAGGGTAATAATATAATTTTAGGTTCTAAGACTTTAGGAACTAAATGTATTAGAACTACAATTTGTAATGTGTTGGCAAACTATGATCAAAACATAGAGTCTAGGTTTAGACTTGCTCAAAGTGTGTATATTTGTAAAATTGGAATTGAGTGATTGCAGAATTTATTGAACTAAATTTGCAAGGCTCGATCGATCGAAAATTAGACTCGATTGATCGAATCTCGTGCAGATTCATTTTTTTGCAGAATTTCCAATTCAACCCAAGCCCATATGACGTGTAGGGTTTTATGTTTTACTCCAAGTATAAAAAGAAAAACCTTAGCTACATTTTAGAAGTCTTTGATGTGCTGTGTGTTGAGTCCCTTATGAGATCTAGAGGTGTTTACCTTCATACACACTTAGGATTATCAAGATGAAGATTCATGTCAAGAACTTGGTGATCACTTCAGTTGCTGCATAAAGAACTTAAAAAAGATCTAAAACCTTTGAGTGGAGTCTCAAAGTCACAAGTGGGAGTACTTGTAGTTGCAGTGGATCAAGGAAAGAAGTAGTCCGTGAACTTGGAGCTGTCACGTGGTCGTGGCAGTAAGTTTTCTACTCGAGATAGCAATATGATATTAGTGGTCTAAGTCTTATTGTACAAACTTCAATTTTTTCATAGTGGATCTGCTTTACCTTGAGGATAGCTAGGCTAAATCCTCCCTAGGTTTTTTACCGGTTTAGTTTTCCTGAGTTATCATATCATGTGTTCTTTATATTTCTGCATTATTTATATGATATGATTTTCTTGTGTTAACTTAGATTTGAATAATTTATCTAAGTAATCACTTGGCTAAATAACTAGATTAAACAACTTGTGTTTTAAGGGGTCTAAAAACATACGTATATATATATATATATATTAGAATCCATTGCAATTCAATCCCATTTTAGTGGTTAAGTAAGTAAAAGTTTCAACATGATTAATTTTTTGTGGTTGTTGCCTTTTATTTTAATGGTTTTGCTTTATATATATATATATATATATATAACTTAGCAGAAGACTTATCAGGTGTAGTAACAGATGTAGTAGGGTGGGGTGAGGCATGGCTGTCTTAATAAGGGGGGTAAGCCGAGGCTTGAGCTCTGACTTGTGAAGTGGGATTAACAGGGAAATCCTGAGTAATATTGTCAATAACATCTTGGGTGTGGGAGAACTTGTCCCACCATTTAACAAGCCACTATTTGGCAAGAACACCACCATCCTTAACATATCGCCATCTCAGGATCCATGAGACTTTATATTTTCTGACAAAATGTAGGGTAGCAGGAAACTTGGCACCATGTGCATTGGTTTTGAAAACAAATGCAAAGTATTTGAATGAACTAGTTAGGGGTCTTGGAAAAATATTAGTGATAGGACCAAATTATGTCCACCAACAGATAAACCAAATGGGGAGTTGTGATTTGAAATTCTTATCAAAATTAATAAACCATGAACAAGTCATAGTTGCATCTTTATGGAGCATGAACTTGAATCAAGTATGGATGTAATCATGATAGGAGTAGGGAACAGTTGAACTAGGTAATGGTTTTGTAGCAGCAGGATGAAGTCCCCATTTTTCTTCAGTAATTATGTTAAGAATGAAAACACTGTGATAAATAAATTTGGATACATCAAACTTATTAGTTATGGGTATGATGAAGATTGACCTTTCATGAAACAGGATAGTAAAGTAATATTTCAAGTCTTTACAAGTATTTGCAAGAATCCAATGAAAGTTTAGAGAAAATTATCTTTAGCAAGTTTTTGGGGATATGCAATCATAGCCCTGTTGGGTTCAATAGAAAACAAGTTTTGGCAATATTGTTTTTTTTAACATAACTAGAAGCATTGGGATTTCTAGAAAAAGCAATTTGAATGGGATGAGTAGCAGTGGCAACTGCATATGGATCATATGAGGATGCTAGAACAATTGAATAATTGAGTTTAGCAACGATACCAAGGGTAGTAAAGCAACTGGCAACTTCAACTGGTGAAGCAGGTTTATGCTTGACCAGTTGTTTATCATCATTTGTGGCAGGTTGTTTATCTTTTGATCTTCGGCTTGCCATTATGGCACTATAAAAATACATGGGTGAGGAAATCAAGAATAGAGTTTTGAGAACCTTTAATATATTCAATATCAAAATAAAAAACACTTAAAATAGTCTGCCATCTAGCAAAAATATGTTTTGAAGCAATGTTTTCAACATCTTTTTCTATAACATACTTAGCACTTTTACAATTAACTAGCCGCAAACCCGCGCGTTGCGCGTGATAATTATTTTTATGGTGGTTTTATTAAAAAAAAAATTACAATTTAAACTAATCTAATAATGAGTAATGTATTTCGTAATTATATTTTTATTTATTATAAGAACAATCATAAATGTAATATAGGATCAATCCAAAACACCAAAAAAACATACACTAAAAAAAAATTAATAAAACTTAACAATGATTAATTAAACCAATATTAGGATAAAATTTTGTTTTTGATAATCTATTAAGATTATTTTCTTTGTAGAAATTATAATTTCGGCCACTCAAAACATATTATCAAATAAACAATTATTAGCAAAATTTAAGAATTAAATTTCTATACATGAATTGTTATAAAATAATAATAATTAAAATAAAATTGCAAAAGTTAAAATTTGTCACCTATCCGATTATTTTTGTTTGGCTAACCTTTGCTTTTCTTTCATTTGGCTAACCTTTGCTTTTCTTTAAATAAATGGCATTATAAAGTACTTCTAGTACAACTATTAAGAGTACTTTGTCTATTACAAAGGATTAGAAAATAAACAAAAATTAGTAAAGTCTCACAGTTTAACATCTAAACTAAGCACTATAAAAAATATGCTATGTAACAGAATAAATACCAAATTATCTAAATCATGCTATGTAATAGAATAATATTATATTTGTATATGCTATATTTAATTCTTTAGAACGCAATAGGACAACATTTAACATTCAAAGAGAATAAAAAAATTTAAAAAAAAAAAAAAAAAAAACAACAACAACAACAACAACGACAATTTTAAAAACTAAACTAAATCACAATTTAAAAAACTAAACTAAATTGCATTAACCAAAAATAGAGTTTTAAAGAATATAAAAAATTATTAACCTAAAGTAGAGATGCAAGAAAAATAAAAAAATCTACCAAAAAATTGAGAGAGAGAGAGAGAGAGAGAGAGGGAACCTTTTTTTTTGTGAGGGAAAACTATGCATGGAATAGAAGAGATAGTGACAAATTTATAGTAAGAATGTGCGAATAAGAAGAGACAAAAATAAAGGAAGATGAAAAGAAAGAGGAAGAATGATATTAATGTAGAGAGTAGTGGGGAGATGAAAAAGGTAAAGGAGGGAGAAAGATTGAAGAAGTAGTGGAGAGATGAAATGGTAAGGGAGAGAGAGGTTGGAGAAGTGTAAATAAGTAATGGAAGTAAATAAATAAGTAGTGAGCTGTATTTATAGGACTGAAAATTGTAAAAATTATTTTAAAATTGTAGGAAAATTATATTTTAAAAAAGAAAAGAAAAAAAAGAATGACGTGGCAGCTGATGTGGCGCAACGTGAGAGCAGCAGCATTAAACGCTACGCTTCAGCTTTTAGTAATATATAGATATAGATACGTAGCAAAAACTTTTGGTTTAGTAAATCAATTTGAAATTTAGAAATACATAGTGCCACAGATAAAATTTCCTTTTTAATAAAACCATAATTAATTTGTGCAAAATTCCAAGCTCTAGAATGGAAGCGAACTATTTGTTCGGATGAGCCTGGGGAAACAAGTTGTTTCAGAATACCTCCATAACCAATGTCAGAGGCATCAGTTTCACTAATTTTAAAGGCGCTAATAGTAGGAATACCAAGACAAGGTAAAGTTTTAACATGATACTTGATTTGTTTAACAAGAGAAGTATGAATATCAAACCAAGGAGGAGGATTGTTCTGTAACCAATCAAAGAGTGGTTTACATTGTTTCCTCAAATCTTTATAAAATGCAGGAATGTAATTCAAAGACCCAAGGAATCTTTGCAATTGTGTTTTTTTAGCAATGACATCAGGGAATTTGTTAACAAATTGGATAGCTCTGTTGATGGGACAAATTTGTCCCTCAAAAATATCATAGCCAAGAAAACAAACCTTTGTTTGAAATAGTTTGATTTTTTTAGCAAAGACAACACGACCATTATGTTTGATGACATCAAGAAATGAATAAATATGTTTCCAGTGTTCATTAATAGATTTAGAGTAGACAAGGACATCATCAATGTAAACAATGGGAAAATGGCTAAAGGAATTAAAAATATCATTCATAATGTTCTGGAATTCACTAGAGGCATTCTTAAGGTCAAAATGCATAACATTCTACTCATAATGTTCAAAGGGAGTGGTGAAAACAATTTTATACTTATTAGTCTCACTAATTTGGACTTGCCGAAACCCAGATTTCATATTGAATTTAGAGAATATGACAGCATCACTCAACCTATGTACTAAGACGAGCCTTAGTAGGAATGTTCTTTTCATTAAAATCCTTAACATTTTTCTATCAAGGAAGTCAGTTTCGTACCGTATCGGCCGGTACCTCCGGTATTTACCGTTCCGGTACCTTGGCCGGTACAGAAACAAGGTTGTTTTGTACCGGAAAATATACCGGCCTATACCGGGTCATTTCGGCCATACCGGAGAAAATATCAAATTTCGGCCGGTAAATGCATAAAGGACCGGAAAAAGAAAAGTGTTTCTTCCTCACTCTCACCTTCCACCGGCGACGAACTCTACATTCTCGACCTCAAGTCGGGGCCATGTAGGCTGCTGCTACTTCATCTTCATCTTCTTCTCCTCTCTGTCTCTCTCTCTCTGTCCGTCTACCTTTCTCTTTCTCTCTCTCTTTCTCAGTTTTTCAAACCTCTCAAATGATATTTGCAGTTTGCACGCCCAAGAATTAGACTTTACAGCTAGCATGTTTTTTTACTGATAGTTGTTGCTTTACAACTAGCATGTTTTGACTTTTGTTATCATATGAATTGAAGTTTTAAAAGCCTCACGTGTTGGGCTGATGGCAGATTGGCTCTTATTTTTAATAAAATATAATATTAATTTGATTGTTATTATTTTTATTGGGTTTGGATTAGATTGAGTCATTAACAATGTTGTTATATAACTTATATTTATGAGATTTAATCAATAAAACTTAAATTAATGAATATATATTTATTTATAGCGGTAAATCCGAAACGGTACACCGGTATTGACCGGTATCCGAAATATATCGTACCGTTGGTCAAACCGGTATAGCTTCCGGTACGGTATTGACTCCCTTGTTTTCTATGCCAAAAAAGCATTGGGGAGATCAGAACATACTTCATCAATTCATTTTTCATAAAAATTATCAAGTTTTTATTGTAATAGTTTATCAAAAAGTTGTTCGACAATTCTTTTATATTTAACTTCTTGTTTTAAATAATTTAAATGTTTAGTTTTAGCATGGATCAAGTTTAAACAGTCATTAGTATCAATTTTAATTCTAAAAGAAAACTTAAAAAATTTACCTTTTGCCCAAAAGGGTCAGTAGTGATACCATCATGTTCAGAAAGGAAAGATATAAAGAATTAATGAAAGTGATTCCAATAATTACTTTATTAGTCATGTTTTTAACAAGAATAGAAGGGATATTGAAGTAGACATTATCATGGCAGACATGGGCATTATTCAATTCATATTTAATCGTCATTTGAGTTCCATTAGCAGAAAACAATTTCTCAGTAGGTTTTTCATAGTGGTTACTATGAATTATTCCTTCTTGAATGCAATTCATATCAACTCTTGAATCAATCATGGCAATAACATTGAATTCATACTCATGGCAAACAACAACTTTTACCTTTGATTGGAGGAATAAGCTTGTTAATCAGACTAAGTCTATTAGTATTAGTAAGAATAGTATCAGAAAGAGCAGCTTGTTGACTAGGACTATCTTCATATTGTGCTCATCATCATGCCTACTGTCATAATGTTAGTTATCAAGATGTTTATCAATTTTTAAAAGTAGTATTTCTTGTTTCAAATCAAGGTTATCATTTTTTATGCTTTTTAAGTCATTTTTTAATTCAATGATTTTCCTCTTAATATTAGAAATTTTATGTTGTAAATCATTAACAATTATTTCTTTGGATTTCTTTTTATTAAACATTTCCAAGGTTTCATCAAGACTTATCTTTGTCTTTATTCTTTTATCATTTTCTTCTTTAATCATAGTTTTCTTGAGGTTTTAAGATATTCTTCTTTTAGCTCAGGGTTATCAATTTGACTTATTAAATTTATTAGTAGGTTTTCTTGTTCTTCCCCTTTGGTTAAAACATTTATTGTTTTGCGAATTTTCCATAATTGCTCGGTTAAAACAATCTTGGAAGGATGAAGAAGAAGCTGAAGATAACCAAGAATCCAAGGCATCCTTAGAGGCTTATGTTGCTAATAATGATAATCCTTATTCTCCTTATAATTAGGAATTATTTGGCTATGACGCAATAATTACTCTAGACTTGGTTGAAGATTAACTCTATCGGCACAAATTGACAAAATTGCTACACCTATTGCCAATAAATGACCTGCTAAAGCTACATCAATTCCACACATCCTGTTAATGCTGCATTGATTCCCACTTATTTTGATAAAGTCTGATTCCTCCTACTCAAATTCTAGTTGTTCCCCACGAGGGTTGATTCCCCCTCCAAACAATACAAGCCAACAAAATTATTGATGTCATTGCTTACATCCATTCTCTGAAGACCTGCTGTGAATAGTAAAAAAGTCAATTTTATTGTTCACCGTTAAAAAAGTCAATGTCACTATTTAAATAGTGTTTTATTTTCCTTGTTTATAAAAGGGCTATCCCTTTCAGGATAGAGGTAGAACTTTTTTTTTCCTAGTTTCAAATCCCCTATAGTTTCTAAGCTACCTCCAGAAGGTCTTAAGCTTTTAACCCTTTCCAAATTCCAATCCTTGCTCAAATCATTGTATCTACTGTTACTTCCTGTAAGTGTTTTATTTCAAATCTATTATTGAAATCTTGTTAAAATACCTACTGTTATTATTTTAAGCATTCTAGGCTTAGACCACCCATAGGTTCACCATTTTATTCCCCATCAGGATATGATGAACTTAGGTTTAGATCCCCAGTAGATCTACACCAATCCTTTAAGCAGCCAACCAATCTCTTAAGAGATAGACCTACATCCCAGTGTAGCACATCCAGACCTCTAGCACCTTTTCCCAAGTCTAGGAGAGACTTAGATCTAGAGCTCCAAGGTGTCTAGACCAGATCCCAGGTTAGCACACCCTGTTACACAGCCAAGCAAGATTCAGTTGTTGATAAGGAAGAAGACAACAAAAGTCAAAAAGGTCAGATACCTCTATCACCATCAAGTAGTGATATGATGAATCCATATCAACATGAACTTTAAGATCCTTTTCAGCCAGAACCTGAAATAGATTATGAACTCAAGGTTATCAGGAGAGAATTCACCCCTGATATGGATGCCTTAGGCAAGGAGTTTGAGTCAGAAGAAAACAGACTCAAAAAAGAAGCCTATAGAGCCAACCGTACCCTTGAACAAAAGAAAGAAGTTCTCAAAAATTGGACAACATTCATGAAAGAGATATCCAGTAATGTCCCTTTCTTTGAATACTTTGAGAACCACTTTGAGTGGCACAAGAAGTCTTGTGTTCTCACCAAAACCAATTGGACCAAACCCCCTAGCAAGGACACTAGTGGCAAACCCAAACCCCCAGAAGTTGTTAGATCTCACCATCCACCTCAACAAGCTATAGTCTTCAACCACCGTGGAAGTGATTTAGTTGCCTCAGCCTTCAAAACCCCTACCACTCAAGAAGAAACGGTAGTGAAGAAGGTCATAGAGCAGAACAACTACACCAACCAGCGTTTAGGTGTCATAGGAAAACAGCTTGATAGGATAGAAGACAAGATAGATAGCAAGGTCATTCCCCAGCCAGGAAGCCCTAGCAAACTTGTCAAGACCCTAGAGAAACCTTTAGTCAAGCTCCCCACATCTAAGCAATCCAACCTTAGATCTAAGGATAAAACAACCTTAGAAATAGTCAACCAAAAGCTTGAAGAACTAGTGAAGAAGGAACCAGTCACCCCTCCACCAGTTAGCACTTCAAACAGCGTTGATCCCCGTCTAGAAACTAGGTTACAAGTTTTAGACGTCCACACAGCTTCTAACAGTTCTAGCAAAACCTCTTCAGATAGTGAAAAGCAGATAGAACACCTAGAAAACCAGTTTATGAATTTATAGGTAAAAAGGCTTACCAATCAAAAGGCAACCCCCACTAGCCTAACTAGGAATTGGTATCCTAGACCTACACCTCCTGACCTCCAGTTCGAGGAAAGGAATGTTAGCAACCAATTTTCAATCTCTTCAGGTAAACTCTATGAATGGAACATAGATGGTTTGTCTGAACAGGAAATCCTAAATAAACTCCAGCATATGACCATGGTAGCCAACAACTACATCAGTGAAGGACATCCCCATACTGAGGTCATAGAACTCATATCCTTAGGATTCATAGGTAAACTCCTCATATATATATATATATATATATCACTTCTTAATTCTCATCATATCTAAATGCTAATGAAGTTATTTTCAATTTAGCATCTCCTTTTATATTAGTTACATAATTATCTACCATCTTCCATTTAATTAATTTTGGACTTATATATGATTCTTTTTAAATTATTTATAAAAAACTCAGTCTTACACAACATGCATTCATTATATAACTTAAAAGTGAAAAATTACTTCGCTTAAAAAAAAAATTTACTTTAGTTTTATTATCTATTTTATTAGTTACTTTTAATTAATTTAATAAAAATATTCTTAAGTTTACATATGGTTCTTGATTAAGCCGTGCTTCGCACAGGCATAGTACTAGTTAAAAAATAAAATAAATAAAAACATTAACTAGGACCATCATAGTGGCATTTTGTACATGGTTCAATTCAAAATAATAATTATATATATATATAATAGAAATTCTATACTAACCTAATTTAAGTGTATATATATATATATATATAATAGAAATTCTATACTAACCTAATTTAAGTATATATGTGTATGCCATATTGCAATTCTTAGAGGGCCACATCCTTGCTGGATGAATACCAATGACTATCAGTGAGCCCACCTAACCGATGAACACTGCATGAGTGTTTATCACCTTACTAGTTGTTTTCCTTTTTCTTTTATAAAGTTTGTTTTGGATCCACTGGCCACTGCGTTAGGCTTTTCCTTTGGTGGGCCATTAGGCTTTATTTTGTATTTTTCTATTTTATCAATATATTTTTATCGTGTTTCGTCCAAAAAAAAAAAAGAAGGTATATATATATGTGTGAAGTTTCTTCTTGAAAACTTGAACCCCGACCCTTACTCCTCACACCCCATAAATACTTATATTTTTGAAGTGACCATCGCGTCAAAGGTGCATAGTGATAAAATAATAAAATATTAATGGTGAAACGAACACTACCAATCACATAAATATGGTCAATGGATTGAAATGTAAGAAACTTTTTAATGTTCCGTAGTTTAGGATATAGTTTCTTTCTTTTGAAAATTCAATTTTTTTTTGGTTTTATGGGAATAATTAAGAACGGTAAAATGTATGGCCTCAATAGTCTTCAATATTGTCCCATAACTAGGGGCAGAATCAATTTTTTTTTTTTTTTTTTTTTTTTTTGGAGTTCAGTACCAAACTACCCTATTAGTTTCTAATTCAAGAACAACTTAAAGAAACCACATTCGTATAGACATACATACATACGTATGCATGTATGTCTTAGTACATTAGTTTTTATTTTTTAAGTCAAATTTTTAATTCCAGTGTAATTTATATATATATACACACACACCCCAAAGTTATATGTCTATAGAATTATCTTCTATCAAAACTTTACATCTTTCTAAACTTTACAGAATATACACATGTTTTTTAATTTGTTATAGAAATGTATTACAAATATTCAAGGTTTATTTTTTCAAATGTCAAATAAAAAGACAAATTTAAGTAGAAGCTAGTATGGAATTCAAAATAGTGAATAAAACCTATCAATTGGCTAAAATAAGTAAAGGAAAGAAAATATAATCGTAATCCATAAGATAAGTAAATAGAAATGAAAAATGAGAGGAAGAGTTTTATACCTCTTAAAAAAAATGAAAAACCTATGGTGACCAGCCTGTTAATCATGTTAGAGAACGCTATGTTACTAATATCATTTTTATTCAGGCCTCTTCTAAAGGGTATTGATAACCAAAGGTAGATATTGAAAAGAGATTAAACTAATGTGAGAAGAATAGAGGGCCAAAATGGCTACATACTACTATTTGGCAAAATATGTAAGGATCTATCACTGTTTGTAAAATAATTAGAGATTTATCATTTTTTTAAAATTCGAGTTCTTTGAAAAAATAGTCTTCAAGTTTGCCGTGCTATTTTTTATGGAACTTGAGTTACATAACTTGAAGGCTATTTTTTCAAATAACTTGAGTTACACGACAAACTCGAGTTTCACAATCTCAAATTCTAAATAAATGGTACATCTATACATATTTTCAGAACAATAATAAATCTTTATATATTTTGTCAAATAGTGGTATTTGGCTATTTTGACTATAAGAGTAGAGCACCAAGCGATGATGATAAATGATGAGAGATTTTTTGGGTGGCTAAATAAGGAAAATGAAGCTGAAAAAAGTTGCAAGGAAGGGGATGGAAAAGGTTCTAAAGGAATCTACTGCTAAAAAAAAAGTAAAAGTAACCATTGACTAACGTGTTGGGACTTGGGAGGGGGATGGAAAAGGTTTAAAAAAATTGAGTCTAATTAGGTTTAGGAGGGGGACCTGGACAAGTCACAGATGGGGGGCCAATATTTTTGGTTTTGGGGGCCATGGCCCCCACTATGTTGCTGTGGACGACTAAATTTCTCAGTTCGAAATAAAGTCAAACAAGTAAAATAGTGTCACAAATGTAAATTTGTATTAATGAATGTGTGGTACAATTCTCTGCAATTACAAAAGAGTTATCCTCTAATTCGATCTCCTTGAAAGACTTGTTGATTGGAATTGTAATAATGTAATTTTGATTTGAACACAAAATATCCTTCAATTTGGTTGAGGGATAGATCGAAGATTGTTGAAACAGAATTACAATGAATCTCTGGCTATGAGCTTGTTAGAAATCCGTTGTTCTTCACGTTCTTCGTGTTCTTCGTGTGTTCTTCGTCTTCGAAGGTTTGTAGTGGAAGTTCTTCGGGGCTTTAGAGGCTTGAATCCGTAGAGCTTCGCTGATTTATGATTTGTGAGGTTTCTGGAGGCTTTTGAGCTTGATTCCAGTGAACTTTGAGATTTAGGAATTTGATTTGGATGATTCCTTTTTGAATGTTCTTCGTATTCGAAGGTTTGTGGTGGAAGTTCTTCGGGGCTTTAGAGGCTTGAATCCGTAGAGCTTCGCTGATTTATGGTTTGTGAGGTTTCTGGAGGCTTTTGAGCTTGATTCCAGTGAACTTTGAGATCTAGGAATATGATTTGGATGATTCCTCTTTGAATGTTCTTTGTATTCGAAGTTGAAGTTCTTGAAGTTCTTGGAGGCTTTAGAGCTTGGTTCCGGCAGAGCTTCTAGACTTCTGAGTGCTTCAAATGGCTTGGTTTCCTCTCCAAATCTCCTAATCTCTGATAGCTCCGATCTCCTTCTCAGATCTCCTTAGCTCAGATCCCCCCAAATGCCTTAGGAAGGCTTCTATTTATAGGAGTTTAGGGGTAGGTAAGTGACATGTGGCGGATCTTGATTGGTGACACGTGGCAGCGCTTGATTGGTCTGCTTATGTCATCGCTTACACGTGCAAGGCTGATTATGTCATCGCTTACACGTGCGAAGCTGATTATGTCATCGCTTACACATGTGATGATGTGTGATTGGTTTTTGCATGACACTTGGCAAATTTCTGTTGGTTTCTGAGTAATGATAGCAAAACCTAGCAGCAATACGCGGCGCTTTGTAATTGGCCGTATATTGTGGACTTAGTAGTGTGACGTGTCAGCTTGTGATAGGTCGAAAATTTTTCCTGTCTACAAATGCCCCCTCGAGACTCGTTCACACACACAGTTTCAGAGCGTGGTGTGGGAATGAGTTTCGAAAACAGACTTTTACTCCTGGCTCTTCGAATGAAGTGATTGAAGGTGGCGGAGCTTTCAGAAGGATGAGATAATTTTCGAGGAGTAGACCCACCCATATGAAAGGTTTTGATGAGGTCGAAAAGAGATCTGCGAGTATTTAAATGTACTTGCATGACCGAGCTTTCTCAGCAGAGGTTAAGTTGAAGTAACTTCAGAAGAGTGTTTTTGGATCGTTGGCGGCGATCACATGGTGTAGAAGATGGGGAAGACGCGAGGATGGTGGCTAGGTACAGCATACAGAGTCATAGGGATAGCCTCGTGCTTTTAAGAACCGCTGGTGAAGTCATCTCAGAAGAGTATACTTCGGATTACGGCGAGGCCATGTGGGAAAGTGATTAAGTGCACATGTGTCATCGCTTTACTCAGGTTAAGTTGAGCTAATTTCAAAAGTTTATGGATTCTGGAGATGGTGATGTTGGTGGTGAAGAAGATGGGGATGAAGCAAAGCGAATGGGTGAAACATACGCCACCATGGTACTAGTCCTGTATGTTGGGGCCCCTCTGGTGTAGGTGTTTCTAGGAGATACACCTTTGAATATGGGACTGACTGTATGTTGCATGTGGTCTGACAGTGAGTCGTAGAATGTGCATGCGTGATTGGACCATACTGACAGACGTTAAGTTGAAGTAATTTCAGAAAAGTGCATTCTGAAATACTTCAAGTTGAATTTAAGTTGGAGTAATTCCAGAAAGTGTGTTTTGAGGTACCAGCAACAATGACCTCTAGATCCCACGCTGATGGGAACATGGAATATGGTTTTGACAACCATTTACCAGCCCCAAAGGTTGAACTCTGATGAGCTGGTGCCTCGGAGGTCGTTCCAAGTGTTGGATGAAAGACAATTTGTAGGATACCCCAACACTTTTTACCATCTTCACCTATTGACACTTGTTGGGAAAGCACAACAAAGTGGAAGATGGAGCTAACTTGTAATTCTGGTCTTAAAAACTAGCCAAGTTGCTGTTTGTTTCGAATCGCTGCTTCTGCTGGAAGGCCAAACAATTGGAAAGAGACTACGGGAGACCTGAGATTAGGAACTGGTGTCTCTGCTGGACTTGGATGTCCTGGCCAACCAAATCTACGGAAGCATGGAAGGTCGATGCAGGCCTTGTTATGAATAACTTTATGGACAAAGGTGGTTGTCAGGTGGAGAAACAAAATCTGTTTGGATCTCAAAACTACAATGATGCTGTGAAGAGGGTTTCTGCCGAACCATGGGAGGGTTGATTTCAAACTGATTATGAAGTAATTTTGGTTGCTAAGTGTTGAGAATGATGAAGCTATAGTGAGAAATGGCTGTGAGAAGGAGGACTTGAAAATTTGAGAGAAGCAAATCTTCATTTCATGACTCAGGGTTTTTCTGGATGAGTTTTTGGTGAATCCGGCCCTTCTATTTATAGCAGAGAGATGAAGAATGGTAGATGGAGTAGTCAAGAATGGCGGATGGAAATTTTTGGTGAGAATGGTAAATTCTTGACTAGTAGATGCCGAATGGTAGGTGGGAATGTTTGGCACCGAAAGAGGAGCGGTAGGTTGGAATGTTCGGCACCGAAAGGGGAATGGTAGGTTGGACGGATGACCCGATGTAATTTCAAATTTAAGACACACTTGTGAGAGTTCATCTGTACTTTGAAAGAGAAGCCTTGATGAAGTCTGGAAAATAACCTTGAGGGGATCCAAACTAAATGGATGAATCTCAAATTTTGATATTGAGAGCTTTAGTTTTGGACATTGTCAGTACTTCGGTGATGTGGGTCAGATTGGTGACTTCCAAGTTGCGAAAAACTGAGCAAAACAAGTTTGGCTTGAAAATCTTGACTTTGGATCGAATTCAACACGAAAATCAACTAGCTTGGAATTGAGTTATTTGTGCAATTTTCAAGTCTCAAATGATGGAACGGACTCCAAAATTGGAATGTACGCGAAAAATTGAGCAAGATAGGTCCATCTTAAAAATTTTGACTTTTGGTCAACATTTACGCAAAAGTCAACTTTTTGAAAAATCAACTAGCTTGGAATTGAGTTATTTGTGCAATTTTCAAGTCTCAAATGATGGAACGGACTCCAAAATTGGAATGTACGCGAAAAATTGAGCAAGATAGGTCCATCTTAAAAATTTTGACTTTTGGTCAACATTTACGCAAAAGTCAACTTTTTGAAAATTGGACGTTTGCACAATTTCCAAGTTTCGAATGAAGAAACGGATCCCAAAATCAGAATGTACTCGAAAAACTGAGTGGGACAGGCCTCTTTTGAAAATTTTGACTTTTGGTCAAAGTCAAAGGTCAAACTTGGTCAAACCTTTTTCTCTCTCTCCCTTTTCTTTTTTTTTTTCTTTTTTTTTGTGCAGGCGGTTCGGACCGGGTCAGATTTCGGGTCGGTCCGGGTCAAACGGGTCAGACCGGGGGTAGTAGAGGATGACGTCATCCATGACGTCATAGGCCTAGGGCGCGTCAGCCCGTGGCGCGTGCACGCGCTTGAGACTCTTCCGGCGCATGTGAGCGCGTGACATGATGATGGTGGCGCGTGCCGGCGCGTGAGTTTAAGGCAATGAGCGCCGGAAACTTTGGCGGCGCGTGGTGACTATTTTGGGCCGGAAATTTTCAGGTTTTGTAGATTTAAGGCCGCTGGATCTAGTGGTATGGTCTGTTTTCTAAATTGGTGGCCTGATTTGCACAGATTTCAAGGATTAAACCCTTCGTCATCGCGAGTTTGTGGCGGCGCGTGGAAGCGCGTGGTGGCTCTGTGGTTAATGGCCTTTCTAGGTTTTGTAGATCGAAGTCCGTTTAAGGTCCCTGTGGGTTTAGTTTTGTGAAATCCTGAACAGATTTGCACAGATTTTGAAAAACTACTCCGTTGGTTACTGTGAGTTCGTGGCCACGCATGGGAGCACGTGGATAGTCTACTGAGTTTGATTTTCTATGGGTCTTTGTAGATCTTTGTTTGTAGAAGATCCCTGTGTGTTCAGTTTTGTGAAATCCTGAACTGATTTGCACAAATTTGTCAGAAAAGGATGCGGGTCATTGTTGAACTTATGTGGCTTTTCAACAGCTCTGACAAGGTGATGCCAAGGTCTAGACTTGTAGATCTTTAGGTGGGTGATGAGCCACCGTTTTCTGTATGTCATCCTTCATTTCAACATTTGGTGCAGTCTTCTTTGATTTTGAGTGCTGAGCGCATGCAAAATCTGACTTTGAACTTCAATTATTTTCACATTTTTTGAAACGTGAATATAGCTTCTTCTTTTTTTCTTTTTCTTTTTTCACTGGCTCCATTCTCTATATAAGACGTGAGATTGGCTTCATTCATTTAGGCATTCCTAGCCTTCAGTCTTCTTCTCCAGCTTTCAAGATTTTATTTTATTTTATTATTTTTTTTTTTTTTACGTGCTATGAAACCTTTTCCTAACAAATTTTTGTTGCTTGTGTTTGTTTTGCAGCACAGTTTTCTTTGGCAATTAAGCCGCACCAACATTAGTCTTTTTAACGCAGCCATCTCAAGAGTCTTTACAACGTAGCCACATCAAGAGTCCTTACCATGAAGATATGCTAGCACTTGTTTTTGTATGAAGGTGATCCACACTTGTCTTTGTCATGAAGCTGGGCCAACTCTTGCATTTGCATTGAAGCATCACCATTACTTGTCTACTGAAACAATATTTGCACTCGTCTTTTTTAATGAAGCCTTTCCAACATGAAGCCACGTCAACACTTCACTTGCGCCGCAGCCATGCCAATATTCGTCTTTGCCATGACATCTCGTCAATACTTCATCTGTACTGAAGTCGTGCCAATATTTGTCTTCACCATGACATCGCGTCAACACCTCATTTGCATTGAAGTTGCACCAACATTGGCCTTTGAAGTTGCATTAGCGCCAATTTTTAGAGGCGACAAAGTTCAAACATCAAGGGTACATAGTACTATCGCCAGACATCAAGATTTTAGAGATGCCAACAAGACTTTGAAGATGCAAGGAGCTCTCATCAAGCCGCCGGAGATGCCACCAAAGGTACCAACAGAACCTTGAAGTTTCAAGAAGCTCCCATCAAGACTTTGAGGAAGCAAAGAGATGCCATCAAAATCTTGAATATGCAAGGTGCCTGTATTAAGACTTTGAACATGCCATCAAGAATTTGACATTGCATGAATAGGCTTTTAGAGGCGAGATGAAGTAACGACATCTTTAGATGCTGGAGGAAGGTGACATTGTCTAGATTTTAGAGACATGATGTGAAACTGCACCACTCAGAAGGGAGATGATGTGGTTCAAATTTCAGAGTTGTGAAGTGGCACAACCTAGAAGAGAGACGATGTAGCTTAGACTTGCAAGGTACAAGAAGATGCCCCCAGAAGATAAGTGATGTAAAACATACTTTAGAGACATGGGAGGATGTCCACAGAAGAGGGGCAATGCCATGAAGACTTCATTCTTTGCAAAAAAGGTTGAAGATTTTATTTTACTCCACAACCAAGAAATAACTTATGTTTATCATTAGTTCAAGGAAAGCCGAGTAACATCATTCTTTGCAGCTGTCTTTTTCTATCACAATGATCTTTGAGTATCATGTAGTAAGGAATTGACTGATCCTAAGCAACGCCTGCCAATTAAAAGGATCTCAAAGCATATTGATGACTTTTGAAAAATTCCTTAAGCTAGACTGGCAATCCTTCTTCTTTTCATGTGACTGAATTAGTAAATGATACCAAGTTGCCTACGTACCCCGGAAAGGGATCAAGTCATTACGTAGTTCAAATGTTTTTTTTTTTTTGCAAAAAGGGGGGCTCAGTGTGTAATAGTGGGTATCACCACTAATCGACCCGAGACTCTCAAGGGCGAATTGGGATCCAACCACTACGCCACACTAGCAATTGGTGACATAGAGTGGGATTAATTTCTCTTTTGGTATGCTTTCAAAGGTAATGGGAAGACATCATGTACCCTTGCAGCATTACAGTAGGCAGTTTAAACTCTTACCAAGGAGCAATCCTCGATGTTCAAGCATAGAAGTGTTTAAGGAACTTCCCATCGATGGGGCCGATCCTTGCAACATCATTGTTGATCAACTTGTACGCTTGGTTGGTGTTTGCCCCTGCTTGAGAGTTGGAAGTACATCACAAGCAACGGTCACATGGTTTGACCCGACAACTTCATCAAAGTCTAGATCAATCTTGTTTTCTTTGGCAAGCTTCATGATTTGTTCTTTGAAGACGAAGCATTTTTGGATTGGGTGGCCAATGATGCGATGATATTTGCAGTAGTTAGGGTCGTCAACTTTCCTATGTCTTCTGGTCGCTGCATTCTGGCAATTCAATCAGCTTTAATTGCAATAGTTGTTCTAAGATGTTTGGCACATCTTCATCAGGGACGGATATGCTTTTGCTCACGTTCCTAAAAGTTAGGCGACGCACTTCGTTTCTTTGCCATA